>NC_056747.1:229263640-229337665 GCF_019279795.1 Protopterus annectens | reverse complement strand
ATTTTTGCTTTATTACTGATTTTTTTTAAACAGTTTTTGCTGATTTGTTGCACATTTTGTCTGTCGTAGCATAGACTAGATTCAGACCTGCTGAATCTGGTTCCATTTGTTAAATGTAGCACTAAACCAGTCTATCTTTTGTCAGAGATGGTCCTCCTTCAGTCTTGTGACAGGAGAGTGCAGTTAGGCCTCATCTGATTGAAGGTTGCTGGCACAGGGCTCAGTTTTGAGCTTTTTTACTGGTTAACTCATTTCAGTCAGTTTGCACACTGTTGGTACATAAGCCCCACATTTGTGTGGTTTGCACTTGTTTAAACACAGCTTTACAGAGTTAGGTGATCAGCCACTGCTCTGCTGTATTCATCTGTTTATGAGTAGTGCACTACCATGCATTGGGGTAACCATTGGTGGTTATAGATGCAAAAACTTCAGTAAATAAATTTTCCTTTAGTAGCTGCCCATGATCTAGCCGAGAAGTCCTTTAATTGTACTTAGCTGCACTTTTGTCCCTTAAACAGTCCCGAAACCACCAAATCTACAATAGTCTCATAATATTTAGTGAACCCCCCTAGTATAGACCCTTTATAGTGCACCCTATTATTATAGACACCATTTAGAGCACCCAGTTATACCACACCCCTCCATTTTCTCTCTGCCCTGTGAAAACAGGATTTAATCTAGCATTATGAATGATTAGTTTCCCTCCATTTCTCTTACCAGCCTGATTGACATGGGTAATCTGAGGCAGTGTAGCAACTGCCTCATATACACAGACAAAGCTGTACTCCTAAATCACCCAAGTACAGTTTGTGAGAGTTGCATCTACACAAAGAATCTGGAATTCTTGCTCTGTCATGCACAGAACAGTAACACTGAACAGGTTGTCAGCTCACATACTACACCTCCTGTGCAAACCATGCACTCAGCACTTAAAGCATCATATGCATAAGTACTTACCAGAAACCTGCCTAAACACCAGAGACCTTCCACATACAAACATGCTACACCTAATACAGCACCTACAGCACTCAATACACACAAAAACACAAGCAGCATCTCGCCAAATAAGCCTCTAAGGTAAAGCACATCTAAACCCAATTTTTTAGGCATAGCTGACTGCATTGTGAGACACACAGATGTCCCACTCACCAGGCTGGACAAGGAGAAGGTTATGGGCAGCTGTCTATCAGGTGCCAGGATCCATCAGATCACATATGCACTCAAGTCTCCCAACAACAAGAACCGTTATGACTTCGTCATAGTTCATGTTGGTGTGAATGACTTGAGAAGTATCTCACTGGACTATATAAAGAGAGATATGATTGAGCTCTATGAATATGTATCCCAGGCAGGTATGTTCATAGCCTTGAGCAGCATTCTGCCCTCAGCTAGAATGCTACCACAATATAAACAAAAAGTGATTGGCTTCAACAGTTAATAATAAAGTGAATGTGTAGCAATATGAAGTGACTAAATGACACCACCAATTATTACTGCAGTCAGCAACATGGACTTGTCTTCAAAGAATCTTTATTACAACTGTAAAATCAAATGGATTGAGTGCTTTCTTCCTATAAACATTAGGGCTTCTAAAGAATCAAAAAACACTAGAAACCATGGTTTTATATATACTAAGCAATTGTTCAATTAAGCTACAGTCAATCAAGTTAAAGGCACAGTAAACAAACACCCAGCAATATAAATATCTAAAAATCTGTCAAGCATTTATAAATAATAATTCCTAATATATAAAAATGAGTGATAAATAAAAAAATGAGTGAAAAATAAAAAAATCAAGTAATATTTGACCTTGCATTTTGCAGAGGCTGTAATGAGATACTCTGATTAATACCTGGGGTTTGGAAAGTATGCAATTTAAATTGCCATTTTATTTCTTGTTCTTCTAACCTGGACTTAAAATTACCACTTTTATGATTAATCTTTATTTGCTTTAAAATCACAAAATAAAAATTAGGGCAAGTAAAGCAATGCTTAAAGATGTTCATATATTTTTTCCTCAGGGGTATTTCAGTTTTGCCCACATAGAAAGCTGGGCACACCAAACATTTAGCAAAGTAGACTTTTCCCTTGACTTGACAATTCCCTTTCATGAAATAAATTGTAGAACCGATATCATTCTCTAAAGTTAAGCTATCACCCTCCAGAATATACAAACATTGCCCACAGGCTCCACACTTAATTGTTCCTTTCTTTTGGGAGCTCATATAAAGCTTAGAATATTGCACTCTTTCAAAACATTGCTTAATATTGGAGCCAGTTTTAAAAACAAACAAGGGGTTTGCCCCTAAAAAAATAATGAATCTCTGGGTTGCCTTTAAGAATGTTCCCATTTTTCTTAAAAAATAATAAATCTCTGGGTTGCCTTTAAGAACATTCCCATTTTTCTTAAACATGTTTTTGATTTCTCTTGCCTGTATTCTATACTCTACAACTAAAGCCCTCCCATAGCAGCATGGTTTGTGATCGCTATTATAATGTGTTAAACCTACCCCAGTAATTGTTTGTACTTCTTACCTCACTGGGACTGTACATACTCTCTAATATCTACCATTAGCGGGGAAGGACAACATCAAGATAAAAACATATTAGCTAATACTACACGCTCCTTTTTGACATCCTTATAGTGTGCAGTCATCCTGGCAGCCCTAATACATTGCCCTTTCACTATACTTTTTTCTGACTAAGTGGACAACTACTAGAAAATTCAGTATAGGAATTATTAAAAGTAGGCTTCCTATATATGTTAGATTTATAGCCTGTTTCAATATGCTGGATCATTGTGTCCAAATAATGAATTCCTTACCTTTTAAAGCTATATGCAAAGTTTAAAAATGAAGTTGTACTATTAATGTGTTCCACAAATTTATCAATATCATGCATTGACCTCCTCCATAAAATAAAAATGTCATCAAGATGTCTAACATAATTTAATAAATTTATAAAAATCTCTACTAAAAATAAAATTGAATTCCCAATGTAAGAGCAATAAATTGGCATATATAGAGGATCAAGAGGCCTGAATAGCTACTCCTTTGACTTGTTTACAATATTCTACTTAAATAAAATCTAATTCTTTTCTAAAACCAGAGCCATTAAATCATAAGTCAGGTTGATCTTATCATTGTCAAATGAGGTATGTCTAACAAAACTATTATAAAAATGGTGCATACCTTTTTCCTTGGGTATATAGGTAAACAAGTCTACCAAATCTGTGGTCAAAAATATGGTTTCTTTGAATTAAAATTCACCTTTGTCTCCCTAAAAAATCCCAGGAATCTGTAATGAGATGGTCCACCTTGCTGTAAATAGGTTTAAGCCACCTGTCTATAACTAGCCTTATAGGGTAAGTCTTAGACCCTCGCCCAGCCACTATGGGTCTAAAAGGTGGCTTCACCAGATTCTTGTGGATTTTTGGGATACCAAAAATTGTGGCTAATTGTGGAGTCATTGCATCTGGTATTTCTAATGGAATTTTTCACATTCAGATGATCATAACACAAATAGAACTGACATTTCCAGTACAGTCCATGAAGAATATGAGAAATATGGTGCTAAACCAAGAGTTACTCTCTGTATAAAAACATATGTAGCTGTAGCCTTATACAAATGTTACAAATGGGTGGTTGGGTTATAGTAGCAGTAGAGGCATGCATAGTGATTTCAGTTTTCAGAATGCTCACCTGAAAAGTAATAAATCAAGCTCTTTGAATGGGCCAGTTTTTAAACAATTAATTGATAAAAATTTTGATTTCTGCACTTTGAATCCACGCTCCGGGGAATCTAACATAAGCCAATGCCTTCAACACAATCCCACATCCCCAGGCATCATTGATAAACTCTCCCAGTTGAATATCAACCCTTACATCATCAGGTGGTTTGCTAATTAGTTCACTGACAGGTCACACTCAAAGTTGTAGACTTTACCTCAACCAGTAAACCAGACACCAGTGGGATTCCACAGGGATTAGTATGGGCCCCCTTCTGTTTGAAATATACTTCTCAGAGGTTCAGGCCAAAACAAAATGGCTGTAGCTGACTAAGTTTGCTGATGACTACAAATTAGGTACATTTATTGAATCCCCAAATGATTTCAGTATAGTTCAAGAGGGACTTACACAAAACAATGATTGGTGCCAAAACCATGATCTCAAACTCAGTGCTAAAAATGCATTACCATACACTTGAGTAAAAATGTTATCCCTGCACAGTATCATAAATAATAATACCCTAAGTAACAACTCAGTAGTGTGAGACTTGGGAATGCAAGTTGACTGTAGCCAAAACTTGGACCACCGTGTGTCTACTGTGGTGAGGAAGGCATTCTACATCACACACCTCATTAGCATAGGCATTGCCTTACGAGCAAAAGAGTTTATAATACCCCTGCAGAAACTTGAGAGACCTCAGAGATTTCTAACCAAGAAAAATTCAGGGTCTCCAGCATGTCATACACTGACAGACTGAAGTCACTGTCATTGTACTCAGCACTGAAAGACTACTTAGAGGAGACTTGTGCATGGCTTACAGAGCAATTTCTGATCCAAACTTAATGGAAATGCTGCACATCTGCAAGTCAAATGGGACAAGGGTCACCCACTCTAGTGACCTTAACCTGGCCTGTAACATGAAGAGGACCTGCTGGGGTGACAGATATGTCTGTCAGATGTTGCCACTCCTCTGGAATAGGCTTCCAATTCACATCAAATGAAGTCCCCGTATGAACCTGTTTAAGCGAAGTCTGGATGACTGGATGGGAAACCATAAACTCCTGTATGGGATTTCACTATGACCCTCCTAGATATGGGCAGTCATTGCTAACTAAGATCTCAAATATAGGCAAGAACTTTCATATGGAGTTTTTCTAGTATTATATGGGTACACATGTCTAGGCTTATAAAGACCTTCAGGTCAATAGGCCAGTAACCACCTATGAACATGCAATCAATTTTCCCAGTTTCAAGTCATCTGCATGCAGACTGTAGAACATGTCAGATGAAAATGAAAGATCTGAAAGATAGCCTGTAAGCAAGTATGGACCTAGGTCAAAGACCTGTGAGACACACTGAAAGTAACCTCGAGTTTCACCTGTCCACTTAATGTATACTTGCCACTTCCTATTCGTAAGCCATGCAGCTATCTATCTTACTAGATGTTCTAATTTATTGATCAGTGTTTTGTGTATGGTCCTATCAAATGCTGAAATGAAATATATATAAATTACATCACAGCATAATTGTTATTACTGCAATGACATTGTTATAGAAACCCATGTTACAGGTGGTAATAGATCTATTTTCAAGATATTCATGCTGATATACTCTTTCAAGTCCTAACCTTTCCCAATTCTGAAAATAATTTAGCCAATATTACCTTCTCCATTATTTTCCCAAAATGTGAAAGTAAACTTAATGGTCTGCATGACTCTGTGATTGCCTTCCTACCCTTATTCTTAAAAACAGGTTTAACAAGTATATGCCTCCAATCTTGAGAAATCTCTCCATATGTATACAACCTATTTAATATATATAATGGTACCGTACGTTCTTGCTGAAGTGTTCTTAAGTCATTATTAGCAATCCCTTCTCCTCACTGTGCTTTGTTTGGCTCTAATTTGCATATTTATCTTTCAATATAATGATCTAATTTGATTTTAGTGTCTGAGGTTACCTGGATGTCACTAGGCTGATTTATCACCCTCTTGGAGCCAAACTGCTCTCCATAAGATTTTTGTAATTTGTCAGAATTAGCTAGTAACAAATTAACCTTTAAATCCCCATGATCACTGCACATCAATGATGGTAAATCCTGGCATGAAGTAACAGTAATTTATTTAGGAATGCAAACACTGTCTAGTCTGTTCTGTTCCCTGGTCGGCTTTTTACAGTATGAAGCAATTGTTACTCCTGAACAAACATTGTGAATAATTTCCTTAATAATGTTGTTTAATCAATATTATTCCAGTCTGTTTCTGGTAAATTTAAGTCTCCAGCCACTATTATTCTTTCCTTTAGTGTTTCATGTAAGAAATGTGTGAATTCCTCTAGGTCATCAGCACTTGACTTTTTACTGCCCTGGTTAATGTGCTTTTCCTGTGGTTTCAGAATGATACTGCAGTTTACATAGTCTGGCGATGGTGCTGAGCACTAGGTTTCTCACCACTGGACATGGTTATAAATTAGTCTTTTGTCATCTGCAGTGCATGTTACGCTACAGTATCTGGCACCAGATTGTAGCTTTTGAGAATGTCCTTATTGTGGTAATTCTGGGCATTGTTCATTCTCACTCTGTCCCTCTCCTTATTGAATATCCTACTGTAAACAGACGATACTGCTGCAGGTAAGACAATGTCTTGTGGTTTAGGTTTTTTATTGCTGCCACTCTCTATGCAGAAACTAAGCCTCAAAACTCCATGGATTGTGGTGGTTGGATTGTTATAGGAGACATATGATTTATAAGCATGGTGTGACGGAAGGCAAAGATATAATGACTTTAGTGCCCTGGGGGATGCACAAGCCAGTGCATTTCTTTGTGCCGATCCCAAGCCCGGATAAATGGGGAGGGTTGCCTCAAGAAGGGCATCCGGCGTAAAACCTCTGACAAATTACTGATGCGGAGAACATTTCATATTTTCATACCGGATCGGTCGAGGCCCGGGTTAACAATGACCGCCTCCAGTACTGTTAGTCAACAGGGTGCTGGCGGAAATTGGAATACTGTTGGCCGAAGAAGAAGAGGAGGGGGAAGGCATGCCCGAAGGCAGGAAGACAGGAGGAAGGTTAGGAGTGTAGTACTGAGGGTAGGAACTTTGAATGCTGGCAGTATGACTGGTATAGGGAGAGAGCTATCTGATATGATGGAGAGAAGAAAGGTTGATATATTGTGCGTGCAAGAGACCAGATGGAAGGGAAGTAAGGCCAAGTGTGTAGGAGGCAGGTTCAAATTGTTCTATCATGGTGTGGATGGCAGAAAAAATGGGGTAGGGGTTATCCTAACGGAACAGTATGCCAAGAGAGTTTTGGATGTGAAGAGAGTGTCTGATAGAGTGATGTTTATGAAGCTTGAAATTGATGGTGTAATGATGAATGTTGTTAGTGCATATGCTCCACAAGTTGGGTGTGCGATGGATGAGAAAGAAAAATTTTGGAGTGAGTTGAATGAAGTGGTGGTGCATGTACCCAAGGATGAGAGACTAGTGATTGGAGTGGACTTCACTGGGCATGTTGGTAAAGTGAACAGAGGGGATGAGGAAGTGATGGGTAGGTATGGTGTTAAGGAGAGGAATGCAGAAGGTCAGATGATTGTGGATTTTGCGAAAAGGATGGACATGGCTGTGGTGAATACGTATTTAAAGAAGAGGGAGAAGCATAGGGTGACATACAAGAGTGGAGGAAGATGCACACAGGTGGATTATATCCTATGTAGAAGGGCCAGTCTGAAGGAGACTGGAGACTGCAAAGTAGTGATTGGGGAAAGTGCAGTTAAGCAGCATAGAATGGTGGTCTGTAGGATGACATTGGTGATCAAGAAGAGGAGGAGGAGTGTGAAAGCAGTGCCAAGGATTAAATGGTTGAAGTTAAAAAAGGATGACTGTGAGGTGGAGTTCAGAGAAGAGTTAAGACAGGCACTGGGAAGCAATGAAGAGTTACCGAATAGCTGGGTAACTACAGCAGAGCTAGTAAGGGAGACTGCTAGGAAGATGCTTGGTGTGACATCTGGACAGAGGAAGGAGGACAAGGAGACATGGTGGTGGAATGAGGAAGTACAGGAGAGTATACAGAGGAAGAGGCTGGCGAAGAAGAAGTTGGATTGTCAAAGAGATGAAGAAAGTAGACATGAGTATAAGGAGATGAGGTGCATGGCAAAGAGAGAGGTGGTGAAGGCTAAGGATAAGGCATATGGAGAGTTGTATGAGAGATTGGACACTAAAGAGGGAGAAAAGGACCTGTACCAATTGGCTAGACAGAGGGACAGAGCTAGGAAAGATGTGCAGCAGGTAAGGGTGATAAAGGACAGTGAGGGAAACGTACTCACAAGTGAGGAGAGTGTGTTGAGTAGATGGATGAAGAGAATGAGAGAGAGAGAAGGTTGGATGATGTGGGGATAGTGAATCAGGAAGTGAAGCAGATTAGCAAGGAGGAAGTAAGGTCAACTATGAAGAGGATGAAGAATGGAAAGGCTGTTGGCCCAGATGACATACCAGTGGAAGCATGGAGATGCTTAGGAGAAATGGCAGTGGAATTTTTAACCAGATTGTTTAATGAAATTTTGGAAAGTCAGAGGATGCCTGAGGAGTGGAGAAAAAGTGTTTTGGTACCTATCTTTAAGAATAAGGGTGATGTGCAGAGCTGCAGTAACTACAGAGGGATAAAACTGATCAGTCACAGCTTGAAGTTATGGGAAAGAGTAGTGGAAGCTAGGTTAAGAAGGGAGGTGATGATTAGTGATCAGCAGTATGGTTTCATGCCAGGACAGAGCACTAGAGATGCAATATTTGCTCTGAGAGTGTTGTTTGAGAAATACAGAGAAGGTCAGAAGGAGTTGCATTGTGTCTTTGTGGACTTAGAGAAAGCATATGACAGGGTGCCTAGAGAGGAGTTGTGGTATTGTATGAGGAAGTCGGGAGTGGCAGAGAAGTATGTAAGAGTGGTACAGGATATG
The DNA here is from genome assembly GCF_019279795.1 of Protopterus annectens. Classification (NCBI taxonomy): domain Eukaryota; kingdom Metazoa; phylum Chordata; order Ceratodontiformes; family Protopteridae; genus Protopterus; species Protopterus annectens. The sequence goes on along the minus strand of NC_056747.1, from coordinate 229,328,986 downwards.
TACAAGGGTAGTGTGACATTGGTGAGGACTGTGGTGGGACTGACAGATACATTTAAGGTGGAGGTGGGATTACATCAAGTATCAGCTCTGAGCCCTTTCTTATTTGCAGTGGTGATGGACAGGTTGACAGATGAGATTGGACAGGAGGCCCCGTGGACTATGATGTTTGCAGATGACATTGTGATATGTAGTGAGAGTAGGGACCAGGTTGAGGAGACCCTGGAGAGGTGGAGATATGCTTTAGAGAGGAGAGGAATGAAGGTCAGCAGAGCTAAAACAGAATATATGTGTGTAAATGAGAGGGAGGGTAGAGGAATGGTGAGGATGCAGGGAGTAGAGTTGGTAAAGGTGGATGAGTTTAAGTACTTGGGCTCAACAGTTCAGAGTAATGGTGAGTGTGGAAGAGAGGTGAACAGGAGAGTACAGGCAGGATGGAGTGGGTGGAGAAGAGTGTCAGGAGTGATTTGTGACAGACGGGTACCAGTAAGAGTGAAAGGGAAGGTCTACAAGAGGGTAGTGAGACCAGCTATGTTATATGGGTTGGAGACGGTGGCATTGACGAAAAGGCAGGAGTCAGAGCTGGATGTGGCAGAGTTAAAGATGTTAAGATTTGCACTGGGTGTGACTAGGATGGACAGGATTAGGAATCAGTATATTAGAGGGTCAGCTCAGGTTGGACAGTTTGGAGACAAAGCAAGAGAGGTGAGATTGCGTTGGTTCGGAAATGTGCTGAGGAGGGATGCTGGGTATATTGGGAAAAGGATGCTAAGGATGGAGCTGCCAGGAAAGAGGAAAGGAGGAAGGCCTAAGATAAGGTTTATGGATGTGGTGAGAGAGGACATGCAGGCGATTGGTGTGAAAGAGCATGATGCAGAGGACAGAAAGAAATGGAAACAGATGATCCACTGTGGTGACCCCTAATGGGAACAGCTGAAAGAAGATGATGGGTGCCCAAGTGCTTCCATGCTTTTTGCTGGAAAGATATAAGGATGAATGGTAGAAATGGCCACCGTGTAGTATGCAGACCTCAAAGTGCAAGATTAGTTTATGTAATTTTTAATGCTCAAATATGACTCCCTGACTGGAATGTTGAACAAATTAGTTATGGGTGGAACAAAATGCTACAATTTTAGTGTAGAGTGATTTTAATACACTCCTGAATACAATATTAAAAAGGATGCTGGTAATGACATCATGACTCTCCAAGATGGAGATCATTAATGGAACTCATTAATGTTTCAGGTGCCAGAAAACGTCAAAGGAGGTAACACATAAATTCCCATTAAAATGTATATTATTTAGTGACAACATGTTAAATAATGCATACATAGGTATAAAATGTACTTACAGTAGTTTGTTTTATGGACAAGACCATATGATCGAGTTTTTGGAAACTCGAAACTCTTAAGTGAATGAAAAAAAAAAACAAAACATAAAAACCACATTTCTGCAGGGGGGCAAGCCCCCCTGCACCCCCCACCCCCCCCTACTTAAATATATCAACTCTGAGATCGCACTACAGAGAAGAAAAGGCAAACCTCCCATTCCACCCTGTATGCAGAAGCACAGAACGGGAGGTTTCCCATGTCCTCAATGTAGTGCGATCTCAGAGTAGGTATAGTGTGGTGGGTGCAGAGGGGCTTGCCCCCCTGCAGAAATGTTTTTATGTTTTTTTTTTTTTTTTCATTCACTTTACAGTTTCGTGTTTCTGAAAACTTGATCATATGATCTCTACCATACAGGTTTCGAGTTTTCAGAAATTTGATAATCTAAAGTCAAGCCGGATATACATATATGTATAACACACACACACACACACACACACACACACACACACATATATATATATATATATATATATAGATAGATAGATAGATAGAGATACACACACACACACACACACACACACACACACACACACACACACACACACACACACACACACATGGAGGGGACAACAGAAACCCATGATTATATGTGGGTGGACATGTCAGTGAGTAAGAGAAATTTTAAGAAAAATAAAAATCATACATTATATATGGACTGATAGCTCAAAGTGTAGATATACATTTATTGGAGTGCAGCCCAATGCAGTCTTGTATCTTTATACCAGTGGTTTGATACCCATAGTTAAATGGTTGCCTTGTGAAACACACCATAGCATGTACATTTATATGAATGTCATGCATTCTTTCTTAGTTGTGGCTGGACATTGGTCTGGAATATATTTTTCCTTTGATGTACTAGCTATGTCGATGCACCATGGAATGCCAATGGTAATGAATAAAATGTACTTTATATATGTGAGTGTGATGCAGCTGCTTCTTGCATGATCTTGACTGCTCCACACACTGTTAGCTGTATATGTACAATAACAGCTTGTACTGCATGCTGTGCTTGGTTACAAATGTGCTCTGATTAGTTGCTAATCTTATGTGATTGACATACATTGTGTGGATTTTGTGACTTGCTGCATGCGTTGCACATAGATAACAATGTCGTGACTGTTAGCAAAGATGTGCACCTTGCCTGAACTCTAATATTACATGTATAACATACACAGTATTGACTTTCCCTTAAAACTGTAGTACAAAGGGGAAATAGAGATGATGTATATTCATGAAAAGTCAGTATTCTTTGATGGGAAAGTCATGGCTCCTACTGCAGTCTTGCATGTCTGACATCTCTGGTGTGGTGCTAGGTACTGTATTAATTGTAGGCACAGGCAAACATGCACATTATATACCAAATGTATAATTATATCCTAATGTACATTATGTATATACCTACAGTAGTGTATGTAATCATGCTGGCCCTTTCTTTTCTGTAAACATTCTCAGTCATGCTGAGTGAGAGGAGAATTCTGTAGCAGACATAGTGTTTGATATGTAACTTGCTGTCTTTCTTTGTCCAGGTAGAGGACTTAACCAAACGGGACTGTATTATAGGTGTTCATTGAGGAAAGTAAGATAGGTGATCAGGAACTTTACTTTATTACTGTTTCCATAATTGTGTAAAACGTGTGTTTATGCATTTTTGAGTCTGCAAAATAAATCCTCAGACATTTGTTAATAAAATCTCATATTTCTCTCTCTCTCTCTCTATATATATATATATATATATATATATATATATATATATATATAGCTACCTGTCTCTGTCTCTCTATATATATATATATATATATATATATATATATATATGCATGTATATATATATATATATATATATATATATATATATATATATATATATATATCTTTTAGGGAGGTAAGATGGTGGCTGTCCTGTGAACACCATGTCAGCATAGCTCCAATGAAAATGGCAGGGCTACAGCATTTAAATCAGTGCAAACACAGTCAACTTAGGTCAAAAATTATTTTAAAGGTTAGCTAAACCACTCACTTACCAGAGGGTTTTAAAAATGCTGAAAATAACAACAAATAGATAACCATGTAGATAGACTTACCTCCGAGGTGCAGGTGACTTCCCATATGAAACTCCAATGCACCAGTCTGCAAAATGAAGGAGTCATACATTTCCAAGGGAACTATCAGGATAGCAAATCAAACTGATACCATGGAGTTACAGATATCTAAAGCTAATTCTAAATTCTCAGGTATATCCTCTCGAGAAAGGAAATTGTTTCCAAATGACTGTGAACTACCAAGCAACCAGAAGGCCAAACAGGCATAAGTAAACAGAAAGCAGAACATTTCCTGGATTTAAAAGACTTCAAATTGGTGCTACAGCCATTACCTTCACCGATTTAACAATTATCAGACCAACTGCAAACATTTGGTAACACAATGAACCATATAGCAGACAGATTAGAAAGAAATGAAGCTAAAACATTAGAAATGAAATAAAAATTTATGAGATTAGAAACGTCACAATCTAATACTAAAACCATTCAGGAACTGCTACAAAAATTCCAGGACCTAAATGCAAGAAGCAGAAGAAACAACATTTTGGTACAAGGAATACCCTAAAAATACGAACAGTAAAGACTAACAGAAATTTTACACCAAATTACTATTGGCTGCCTCCTAGAAAACCACACCAAATCCAACCAGATTATTATTGAGAGAGCATATCATGCACTAAGAACACCACAATCACAATATAAACTGAAACAGGTATACATGAGAGTCTTAAATTACCAAGATGTTTTTAAAATCTTATTGACTGCCAAATTGAAAAAGGCACTAACATGGACATGGAACAGGAACAAAATTACTTTCACCCAGGATCTATCATACCATATCAAACAGGATTGACAGAGACTGTCACCATTTTGTGTGTTTTTGATTGTGAGGGGGTCAAGTTTCAGATGAGATACCCTCTACTTTAATATTCTAGGAGAAGGAAAATAAATACTCTGTGGAGATACTTAAAGATGCAAAACAAGCCTTCATAAATGCTTTCAACAAGATACTTGAATGAAGTTTGAGTGTTGAACCATTATAAGAAGACTACAAACTTAATACTAATGGACATACAGGTAATGATGGAAACAAAACTGTGTTAACCAAAAAACTGTAAGTTTGGGACAAAAGAATGTATGTAATGTGTGTTGTATTTTGATGTTATCTGCACTCATTTTACACTCTTAATGACCGTGTGGTTGCCGGGGTTTTGTTCATAGATTAGTACTAGGCTAACTGCCCTTGTGGGCCATTTTAAGCTTAGCCAATTACCCTATTTGAGAATCAAATCCTGCACCTTGTGTCTCCAAGGTAAACACCTTAACCATTATACCATCCTCCCACCCTTGTCTGTATATGACTGTGTTCTTATAGTGCACTTTTTTTCCATTTCTCATAGGGTGTCCCTGTGAAAGTACTGTCTTGTATTGGAGCTATTCTTTCTATGTGAAAGTTAGCATTGTTTGTCTTGAATGAAGTATGCATGTTAATAGCATTATTTGATGCCCACATGCTGAATATTAGTGGAACCAAACTACTGTATTCTATAGGAAAATCAGCATTAAGTTGGTCTTAAAGGAAATCTGTTATCAGCAATATCTGATGACTACACACCGAATATCAGTGGATATATTGTAAACGCCGATTTCCAAGATTTGCCAATGAAATAATTGTACCTTTGTGACAAATTGTAGTTAAAATTGCATATGTGCTTTGTACTGGAGTTTTGTCTGTGCTGATATATTCATTATTAATGGTCGGAAGATCTCTTGGGTCCTATATATATATATATATATATATATATATATATATATATATATATATATATATATATATATATATATATATATATATATATATATACATATATTCACCAGAGTTTATGCAATACACTTCCTTCCATCCTGCCATATTGTAGTATCTGCACAGTATTCTCATGTCTCAGAGCTATTTTCTATTAAAATGAAAACATTAAAGATGGTCCTTGCTTTCAAATTGCATATGTCTTTATCATTTAAAACATACTTTTACTGATTTTATCATTTAGATGAAGAAAACAAAACCAACAGGTTAAATGTTATCTGTTCTACTAAAATGAATTGTGTATTTGTTTGTGGTCAACCAGTTCTAATTTAAATACTTGTTTGATAAGTATCCCTGTTGTTCTTTCTATCTACTACTAGCTAACACTTCATACGTGGGCCATGTGACTTGTTTTTGTGGAGTTTTGGGGTAATCATTCTGTTTTCGATCTACTTAAAAATGTTTTTTATATTGAGTTTCAGGGTAAATATGTTTGAAAATAAAGAACATATATGGCTGCAAGAATATAATGTTATTTACTTGTATGGTTCTTTATACACTGTTAGTTTATTCTCTTCCTGGCTCTTCTGGAGTGTGGTTAGGCATAGGTTCATAGCAGGAAGTGCAGAGTGCAATGTGTCATTTTTCTTATATATAAACTTATGCAATAAAAATGGTTCTTATGGTTTCTTAAAAGACTATTTAATCCATTGGTACAATTTGAATGGGAATGTTAATGTGGGCAATTGATTCATGGAATATGAAAGGTATACAGAAGAAACAGAAACGAAGCTTATTTTTTCACTTGGCATTTAAATCAGAGGCTGAAATCATTTTTGTTCAGGAGTCTTATATGATGTCTGGTCAATTGAATCAGCTGGGTGAAAAGTGGAAAGAGACTATAGTTGAATCAGGCACTAAATCTTGTTAAACCTGTACTATTATTGAACTTATATGCACCCTGTACTAAACAACATGACTTTTTACTGTCAGTTTATAACATTCTAAGCCAACTCACTAACTGTTATATTCATAGGTTCATAGGTAGATACTAGGCTATCTGCCCTAGGGCATTTATAAGCCTAGCCATTGTGTATTTAGCTTCCTCCTCCCTATTAGATTAGCCTACTGTGCCTCTGTAAAGTAGGTCACAGAAGGTACCCTTTTAAGATTAGTTTTCTGTGCCTCTGTCTAGCAGGGACACAGGAGAGATCCCAGGGGTGAATTTGCGATTTCCCATCCACGCGTCCAAATTTCACTTTTTTTTTTTTTTCAAAAAAATTTTTATTGACAAAATTTCGCTTGAAGAGGGTCAGCAAGGGGCAATGTCTAACATGAACTGGGATTCTATTCCAGAGTGAGGGGAGCCTCTGGGAAATGCATCTGTCCCTCCAGCATGTCCTATTTATTTTTGTGCTGAGGTTTAGGTCCCTGGAGCGTGTAGCTCTAAGGGACTTGGATTTTTTGAGGTGGAGCATGTCCATTAATTCTGGGTTTGACATGGCTTTGTACGTCAGGCATAGATCGCCTGTGAGTAGGCGGTAAGCAACTGAGTAGAGCTGGAGTCTTTAGTCGAGCTGCATAGAACATCTGTTTGTAGCCCATGAGCCTCTTGGTGAGGTACTTTTGGGGTCTCTCCAGTTGCTGCAGGTGTCGGGTAAGGTACATCCCAAAAGGGGCATTGTATTAAATTATGGGCCTGATGAGTGACGAGTAGAGGGGCACAGTGACCTCTCTTGATCTAGATGTGAACCCTTTCGTGATAAGGTGGGCTATATAGAAGGTCTTTCTAACCACTTTGGCAACGTGATTATCAAAGGAGAGATTACTATCTACGTTGGTTCCCAAATCTCTAATTACTTCTTCCGTACTTAATGGATTACCACCTATGTGGTAATTTGTGGGCACCTTGTTTTTCCCAAAGGGGATGACTATGCACTTTTTAACATTTAGCTTGAGGCCATGGCTCTGGCACCAAGCATCCATCTCTGTGAGACCCTTTTGGAGGATGCTTGTGTCAGCTGGAGATTTGATTATGGCCCCCAGTTTGCAGTCATCTGCGAACTTTGTCAGCCATAATCCCTCCGTGTTAGCCTGAACCTCAGAGAAATATATACCGAACAAGCGAGGTCCCAGAACTGAGCCCTGTGGGATGCCACTTGTAACTGGTTTGGATTCGGACATGGCACCTGTGATTCTGACCATGTGGGTTCTATCTCTGAGCCAGTTTACAACCCATCTTGTGATATAGGGGTTGATATTTAAGCTGGTAAGCTTATTTATGATGCCCGAGTGGGGTATTTTGTCGAAGGCTTTTGCAAGGTCCAGGTAGTCTGTGTGGACTACCTTGCCCTCATCTATGGCTTTGGTAACTGTTTCAAAGAAATCAACTAGGTTTAAGAGGCAAGATCTGCCCTTAACAAAGCCGAATTGGGTAGGGTCCAGTGTCTGTAGGCTCCCAATGTCTTTGTTTATGAGTTCCATGATAATACGCTCCATAGCTTTACAGACCAGACTAGTCAGGCTTATGGGGCGATAGTTTCCAGGGTCCGTTGTGGCACCACCTTTGTGGAATGGGACAACTGTAGCTGTACGCCATTCTTTGGGTACATATCCTGTAGTAAGGCTAAGTTTGAACAGTGACTTAATGTGAGGGTTCAGTTCTTCTTGGAGCTCATGTAAGACACAGCCTGGGACACCGTCCGGTCCCATAGATGCTGTGTTTTTTGCTTTGGAGAGGGCAGCTTTCACCTGTGCATCTGTGATGTCAGGGAGGTTACATTCAGTTGGGATAGGCATTTGCTCCTTTGGGGGGAAGGGGGGGGGAGAAGTTTGTGCTGAATCTGTCTGCCAGGATGTTGGCTATGTCTGTAGGTTTGGTATATTTTGTACTGTTATGCAACAATTCAGAGCATATCTGGGAGTTTCCACCCATATTTCTGACATAACTAAAGAAGGCCTTGTGATTATCTTTAGTGTCTAGGGCAATTTTTCTTTCAAAACTGGCCTTTGATGATTTTATGAGGGATCGAAGTTTCTTGCTAATACTGATCAGAGATGCCTTTCCTTTTTGGGATTTTGCTCTGTCATGTAGTAGCTTCCTCCTTCTGTTGTATAGCTTATTTATGGCTGGGGTCCACCAGACCGGTCTCCTGTTTTTGGAGGAGTGAGTCTTGGTTTTATTTGGGATAGCACGATCCATGCATTCCTGCAGGTGCTCATAGAATGCATTTGTAAAGGATTCTGCGGATTGGCCTGTATTATCCTCTGGCCCAGGGGCTTTGAAGGATTCCACCTCAGTCTTGAGAAGTGCAAAGTTGGCTTAGGTGAAATTCTTTACAGTGATTTCCTTGGCTGGGGGTGGGGATGGGATATGGATGTCCAGGGAAATTTGTTTATGGTCTGATCTTACCAATGACGGGTTTACCTCTGATGTGGAACATAGAGTCCCCATGTTGGTGATGACCAGGTCCAATATGTTGTTCCCTCTTGTGGGAGTGGTGACCAGTTCTATTGCGTTAGAGTTTATAAATTCAAGGAACCGTTGGGCGAGGGTGTTTGGACTTGAGTAGTTTTCCCAGTCAATGTTTGGGTAGTTGAAGTCACCCAATAACATAGTGTTTGGAGAGACCTTCATATTCTCCAGTGTTCTCAGGAATGTCAAGTGGGGTTCCTGTAATAGGGAGGGTGTTCTGTAGCAGGCTACAAACTGAAAGGCAGTTTTGCCCACTGTTAGTTGCACATGGATGGATGTTAAGTTGTCAATCTCGCCTTCATTCTTGCTTGATGGGTTCGGAGCCGATCCTCGGCTCCGACTCGGCACTTGCTAAGCTCGAGAGTCACTTTTACCAGCTCGAGGCAGCCCCATATCCCATGATGCAAGGCGGTAAGTACCCAGATCTCGTTTGCCGCTTCACTTATGAGGTCCTCCTTTTACCAGCTCCTGGTAAGTGATTTGCTACTTCGATATTTTAGCCCCTTTTTACTAAAAAACCCTTTATTGTTAGTTTTAATTTAGTTTTAAACATTTTCTGACAGAAAATTTTCTGTCTCTTCTTATTTTTTTAGTCAGACTTTCTCCCATCCCATCCCCCCCCCCTGTTAGGGTGTGTGTGTGTGTTTTTTAGTTATACCTTTTGGTATATTTAATTTAATTTCTTTGACTGGTGTGTGTGTCTGTGTTTGCACCATGTCTAAAGAAAGGGTCTCAGGCTTTAAGAAGTGTGACTCGTGCTGTCAGAAAATGTCTCTGACAGACGGTCACACTTCTTGCCTGTACTGCCTGGGGCCTCTTCACCTGCAGGACTCCTGTGCTATTTGTCATTCTTTCAGCCAGAGAGTCCTGCAGGAAAGAAGAATAAGTTGATTTTGAGGGGCCTTCTTAAGCCGGAGGGCTCTCCGGCTAAGTCGGCTCCATCCAAGACTGCTAAGTCTTCCAAGGCCCAGGCTTCTGTGTCCAAGCCTGCAGCCTCGGCTCCGACTCGTTCTGAGTCGAGATCGGCTCCGGCTGGAGCCGATTCTGGCTTAACTAAGCCTTCGGCACCGATGGCTATCGGTGCCGATTCTGCATCGACCACTTCGGTGTCGGCTCCGATCGGTTCCGACCTCCATGTGGCTCAGGCATCGGTGTCGACTCCGATCGGCTCCGACACCGTTACTTTTGTGGCTGTATCGGCTCCGGCTGGAGCCGATGCATCGAGGCTACCTGTCGGCTCCGATAAGTTGTCGGCTCCGACAGGTTCAATAGTTTCATCGGTTCCGATGGCTCCTTCGAGGAAGAGGTCTAGGTCTCCTTCCTTGGAGCCGATACTTCGGCTCGGCTTCACCTCTCCTCTCGAACGGAGCCATCGGAGCCGATCTTCAAGGTCATCCAGGCTTTCTGACCATGATTTAGAGAGAGTGGTCAGTAGATTACTTAAGTCACAGGCACTGGCCCAAATGTTACATAGCCCGTCTCAACAGACGGCTATTGGTCCACACCCGTTACAGTTCCTCCTTCAACTCTACCCCAGAGCTTGGAGTTGGAGTCTTCGGAATGGTTACTGCTATGGCTGAAGGACAGATACCCCTTCTGTTCCTTCAGCCTCGACTCTTATCTCCTCTTCGAGACCTTCCTTAGAGCGACTCGGTGGCGGTGCTTCCATGGTCTCCTCCGAGGGTGAGTGGCATCGGACCCTTGTCGAACCCGCTCTTCCCTTGGAGCCTCGGCCTTGGTGAGATCGGCTCCGACATCTGCCTCGGAGACTTCCCTTCGGTGGTCCCTGGAGTTCCTAGCTCTTGAATGGGTTCTCTCGGACCTTCCTGGGAGGGGAGCATTCGAGGTGATGAAGAGTGTGCTGGCCACTGGTATCAGCCAGCAGTCTGTTCCCTTAGCTCCTCCCTCTGTAGTGCCTGTTGACATCTCTGCCACTTCTCTTGCTACAGGACCCAGAGATCCTCCGCCTCAGGTTTCCCCATTGGGAATATCCCCCTCTTCCGAGGATTCTCCTGATGTTTCGGGAGATCCTCCTAGAAAGAGGACTTGTAAGAGGAAACATATAGACTCCCCCGAGTCTATCACTTCAGATACTGACTTAGATGAGTCAGAGGGATCCCCAGATCCCCCTCTGAGGATGTCTCCTTCTCAGACATCCTAGAACTCCTTAAACAGAAGGGAAACTGGCCCACCAATAATCCCTCTGAGGATGAGTCAGTATACCTAGAGGCGTTTGGATCTCGGCCCTCCACCTCCTGGGTGTCTCCGCCTTTCGACCCCCTTATGCAAGTTATTGCCCGAAAGGCGTGGGCTGCTCCTGACTCTGTAGAGCCAGTCCCTAGGAGGCCTTCAAAATTTATTACTGCCCCGTGTGATAAGCAATTCCTCACTAAGGGTGTCCCCGCTGATGCCATGGTGGTGGCTGCTGCCACCAAGAAGGAACTTGCAGATCCTTCCGTACCCGTCCATCCTCCTAATAAGGACTCTAGGACCATGGATAGGTACGGTGGCGGATGTTTTCCTCAGCGACCTTTGCTATGCGTTCGCTGAATTACCTATGTCACTTCACCAGACTCCAAAGGGATATCCTTAAGGAACTAGGTGATGTTGTACAGGATCCTACAGCTGCAGGAGCTCAGGAAAAAATTGCTTCGCAGCTAGGAACCCTTAATTCCATTGCGAACTCCTCCATGCGGCTTATATCATATGCTGCTGATGGAGCGAGTAGGGCCGCAGGTACAGGTGTGGCCCTTAGACGCCAAGCCTGGATGCGGCTATGTGACTTTGCAGATCCCTTTAAGGCATCCTTCACAAATTCTCCCTTTGATGGGTCAGCTTTGTTTGGCCCTCAAGTGAAGGAAACTTTGACCAGGTGTGAGCAGGACGGCAAGACTCTGTCTGCCGTAGGAGTCCGTCTTTCCACCCCTTCTAGACCTTACCCCAAAGGACAGAAAGGTGGCAAAATGTGGTTCCGCAAATCCCAAGGAGTCACGCCGATTCACGTGGTCAGTTTACCCCTAGAGGCAGAGGGGTAACAACAACAGACGCCGCTCTAGAGGCAGAGGGGTCCAAAAACCAGGGGAAACAGAGAGCCTCTCTGACAAGCCCTTTCAGCATCCCTGAGATGTTGCCCGGCTGTCCATCCTTGGAGGCAGTCGGGGAAGACTATCGCTGTACCCAGAATCCTGGCGTTCCCTCACTCAAGACAGATGGGTACAGTCGATCATATCCGAGGGTTACAAAATTCCTTTCGAGGAAAGTCCTTTCTATCACTCAAATTCCCTTCCAGATGTACCACCCGGTCTAAGGAAATTGCAGAGTTAGAAGTCTTAAAACTTCTGCAAAAGAGCCATTCAGCCAGTTACGACAGATCATTCAGAGCCGGAATCTACTCAAGGTTCTTTTGGTCCCCAAAAAGACGGGAGACTGGAGACCAATATTGGATCTCAGCAGACTCAACAAGTCTGTGAGGAAGACAAGATTCCGAATGGTCACTCTTCAGTCAATTCTGCCCTTCTTACAGAAGGACAACTGGATGTGCTCAATAGATCTTCAGGATGCGTACTATCACATCAAAATCCACAGACGCTCCAGGAGATTTCTCCGCTTTCGGCTGGGGTCCAGTCATTTCCAGTTCAGAGCCCTGCCCTTTGGTCTCACTACAGCCCCCAGAGTGTTCACCAAATGCATGGCAGTGGTCACGGTTCACCTGAGAAGTCAAGGATTCCAGGTGTTTCCGTATCTCGATGACTGGCTCCTTTCAGCCACCACCAGGCATCAGCTTATCCAAGCCAGGGATTACACAATAAAGCTTTGTACTCTTTTGGGCATCTCGATAAACTTCGAAAAGTCATCCTTATCGCCCTGCCAGTCTATTACTTTCATAGGCGCAAACTTAAACACTGTTCGGATGTCAGCTACCCTTACAGATCAAAGAGTTTCAGACATTCAAAGTCAAGTCAGGATCATTCTAGCCAACAAGAAAGTACAGGCCAGAATGGTTCTAAAGGTATTAGGCCTCATGGCTGCGGCCATTACTCTTCTTCCCCTGGCTCGCTTCTACATGCGCCTTCTTCAGTGGATGCTGTTCACACAGTGGTCGTACCAACAACTTCCAATGCGTCACCAGATTCTGGTGACACAGACTTGCAAAGATCATCTTGCTTGGTGGATCACATCTCCCCAGGTTCACCAAGGCAGACACTTTGTACCCCATCCCCGGTAGCCACTGTCACCACGGATGCCTCCCTGATTGGGTGGGGGGGTCATTATCAGGGCAGGATGGTTCATGGGGCGTGGCAGCCGTTCGAATACCACCTGCACATAAATGTCCTGGAGATGAGAGCAGTGCTTTTAACGTTGCAAGCCCTCAACGACTTTTTTCCCGTAGGGACAATTGCAGTCCACACAGACAACATGTCTGTAGTTTGGTATATCAACAAACAGGGCGGAACCAAGTCCTACCCCTTGTGTCGAGAAGCGCTCAGACTTTGGCAATGGGCAATCTCCTCTCATCGGTTTCTGGTAGCAACGCATATCCCTGGGAAAACCAACATTGTAGCGGACAGATTGAGCAGAGCTATTCTCATGCCTCACGAGTGGTCTCTCAAGCAATCTATAGCGGAAGAGATTTTTCTGGAATGGGGTCGGCCTTGTTGCGATCTTTTTGCTACTCCCCAAAACAGCAAATGCCCAGACTTCTTCTCTCTCTTCCCTCTTCCAGGGCATCCCCCCAGAGACGCTCTGACCCAGGATTGGCCCCAGGGACTTCTTTATGCCTTCCCTCCATTTCCTCTGATCCCTCAAGTTATCCAGAAGGCAACCGTTTTGAGAGCCAAATTGATTCTCATTGCCCCTTACTGGCCTCGACAAGTTTGGTTCCCGTTCCTCCATCGTCACCTTTTGGTGCAGCAGTGGCATCTGGACCCAGTGCCAGATCTTCTGACTCACCAATCCGGTCAGCTGCACCGGTCTATCCCTTCTCAACCTCACAGCATGGTTGCTCCACTTCCTTCCTTAGCCAGGCTTCCTTTGATCTCTAACCCAGTTAGAGACATCATAGTAGCTTCTTTAAAATCCTCTACCAGGAGGATTTATGCAAGCAAATGGAAACGTTTCTCTTATTGGGCTAAGGCCAAGAGTATTGATCCTTTCACAGCCCCTGTTCAGGCAGTCCTGGACTTCTTAGCAGAGATTTTTCATGCAGGCTCCTCTTCTTCCACAGTCAGAGTTCAATTGGCTGCTATCTCGAACTTTCATGTCGGGATCGCAGATCACAATATTATGTCCCATAGGCTCTGCAGGGCCTTCTTGAAAGGAATTTTCCTACTAAAGCCTCCAATCAGGAATCCTCCTCCTCAGTGGGATCTAAATTTAGTGCTGACATCCTTGATTCTTCCCCCCTTCGAGCCAGCTGTTTCTTGTTCCCTGAAATTTCTTTCTTGGAAAACTTTATTCCTAGTGGCTATTACATCGGCCAGGAGGGTATCTGAACTTCATGCTCTATCGGTTCGACCCCCCTATTTGGTTTTTCACAAAGACAGAGTATCATTGAGAACTAATCCGACCTTTTTGCCTAAGGTCGCCTCAAAGACCAATTTGAATCAATCCATTGATCTCCTGTATTTTTCCCAAACTATTCAGACAGAGCCGAACAAAACTACATTATCTTGATGTCCACCGTCAACTCAGATATTATTTGGACAGAACAAAAAATTTAGGAAATCTGATCAACTTTTGTTTCCTATGCGGATAATAAGAAAGGCCTTCCTGTTTCTAAAGTGACCTTGTCTAGATGGCTTTCTTCGGTCATCTCTGAAATTTATCTGCTCAGGGGAAAACAGCTGTGCTCAAAACCTAAAGCACATTCAACTAGGAGCTTAGCTACTTCTACAGCCTTTCAAGCTAGACTTCCTTTAGACACTATTTGTGCAGCGCCACTTGGGCCACTCCTCATACTTTTGTTTCCCACTACAAATTGGACTTGGCCTCCAGGGACAGAGCCAGTTTTGGCTCTACAGTCCTCAAGAGTCTGTTCCATTGAGCCACCCAGGATAGAGGTGCTAGGGACGCGGTCCCATCAAGCAAGAATGAAGGCGAGATTGACAACTTAACATTAAGAAGTTATGTACCTACCATAACGTTTCATGTTAGTTGTCTTCTCGCCTTCTTTCTTGCGACCCTCCCTCCTTCCCCCAGGCCTGGACAGACCTTTCTATAAGAAATTATTATGCTGAAGACCATTCAGACCTGGTCCTTCTTCCATCCTGTAAGTTTTCTTTCTTCCTTTTGGAAGTGTTTTTATGCTTGGTGCTATTGCCCTTTGTCATCAAACGAGATTTGGGTACTTACTGCCTTGCATCATGGGATATGGGGCTGCCTCGAGCTGGTAAAAGTGACTCTCGAGCTTAGCAAGTGCCGAGTCGGAGCCGAGGATCGGCTCCGAACCCATCAAGCAAGAAAGAAGGTGAGAGAAGACAACTAACATGGAACGTTATGGTAGGTACATAACTTCTTATTTCCGATGCTTCGTGCAGTGCCACTAACCTGGAGGTGTAGGTATCTTTGATGAATATAGATACTCCCCCTCCTTTTGTGCTTCGGTCCGAGTTTTGGGGCCGAAACGCATGGTATGAGTTATAACCTGGTAGTGCTGGGGTGCTCTCAGGAGACTTGAACCAGGTTTCTGTTACTGCACAGACATCGATTTTCTCCATACTGAGGAGAGTCTCGAGTGTGTGCATCTTGAGGTTTAGACTTCTGGCATTGAGTAGCATTACCTTTAGTTTTTTTATCTTTGGGTTGTCTATGGAGGTGGGTTTGTCCTTTGAGCCTTGCCTAAAAAAGGTACTATGGGGGTGGCAAGAGCCTTGGCCAGTATACGAAAGCCTAAGGGTGACAGGTGCAAGCCGTCCCTAGCAAAGCAACGTGGCTTGTCGAGCATGTCATCCCAGGCTGACAGACACTGGATCCCCTTTGAATGACACCAATACTTTAGCCAATTGTTGAAACTGATCATTTTGTCTTTATAATGTGGCATCATTCTTGGTGAGGGCAAGATGCTACTCAAGGTCAGGGACATACCAGCATGGGCTACATGGTCAGAGAGCTCCTCTATCTCTCTTTTCATGTAGTCCAGGGAGGTACATCTCAGGTCATTCACACCAGCATGGACAATGATGGAGTCATACTTGTACTTGCTTTGGAGTGACCTGAGTGCTTGTGTTATGTGGCGGATCCTGGCACCCGACAGGCAGCTTACAGTGACCTTCTCCATGTTCAGCCTGGTGAGTGGGACGTCAGTGTGCCAGACAATAGAGTCCCCTATAACAAGTGTATTTGGTGTGTTGTTTGGCCTTATGGGCTGTGACTGTGAGGCACACTGATTTTGTGAGATATATGATTTGTGGGTATTGTTGAGGGGTGGCTGTTGCTTGGATATCTGCTTGGGAGGTCTTTGTTGTTTAGGCAGATTTTTATTTAGAGCCTCCGAGTATGTTTTTGTGTGTTTATGTGTTGGGTATGCAGATTCAATAGATCTGTGTGAGACTGGATTTGTGGTGTGGGTGGTTACCTTTTCCTCCTGACTGACTGTGCCAGTCTTGGGTTGAGAGAGCTTTGCCTCCAGTTTGGCTGTGTAACTGCATCTCTCACATGTATTAAAGTTTGTTGGAAGGAGGAGAGGGTTGTCTGTGTACATAAGGCAATTGTAACATTGCCTCAAGATTCCCAGATTCACCAGCTGGACTGGAGAGTAACCTTGAAACTGACCTTGGACATACCAGATTAGTATAGGGAACTGTTTTTTTTACTGATCAGATTAGGGAAGGGAACTGATTTTTCACTTGATCAGGAAGGACCAATCGGGAGTCTAATACTTATGAGAAGTCAAGGAGGGTGAAGTGCTTTAGTTAATTAGTGTTTCCTTATAAGAGCTGAGCAAGTGCAGGGCTTTAGAAAGAGAATAGAGTGATTACTTTGAGAGTTTGAACAGTTCTAAGGGAAAAAGTGAAGAGCAGACTTTGTGGAGCCTGGAATAGTTTAAACCTGTTTAGGCGGCGCTGCCGGATGCTGCTCAGTGCACAAAACCACGCAAAAAGAGAGTTGTAGGGTTTTAAGAGAGAGAGAGATCAAGGAGTTTAGAATTGACCCAAAATGGCCAATAAAACTACAGCTTCTAGGTAGTAACCACTCCTCCAGGGACAGGCAGGCTGTTCAGTGTTAGCCACTCCCAATGGTGAACACAGAGACTTCACTTTAGCCCAAGCAAGCACTGGCCTTCTAGAAACTTCCAAACAGTTCAGAACAGCAAATCTGTAACTGAACTTTCTTAACTTTCAGAAAGTGGGAAAAAAACAAGATTTTTTTTGTTTTTTTTTTTTTGTTGTAGTTTAAAGGTAGCAGAGATACACAAGCAGCAAAATAATCACAGCAGTGCAATAAATGACCCTACACTTGAGTGCTAGGCCAAAATCAGGTAAAATGCAGTTTTTAGAGAAAAAACGATTTTAAATTAAGTGCAACACAGGAAATGCAGTAAACAGGCTCTAGATGTGTTCCAAGTACTGTTACTGTTACAGATATAAACTTTAGCAAGCCAGAAAATGCCAAAAAGTAGGCAGCAAAGCAGAAAGCTTAACAAAAAATCAGTAGAAAATACTTAAAATCACAAAAGTGGCTCCTTTTCTTCTCTCAGCGTTTTCTCCCCTTGGTAGGTGCTTCAGCAACAACTAGCAAGCCTGAAAAGATGCCAAAACCATGAGACAGCCTGGTTTTAAGAGAGAGAGATCAAGGAGTTTAGAAATGACCCAAAATGGCCAATAAAACTACAGCTTCTAGGTAGTAACCACTCCTCCAGGGACAGGCAGGCTGTTCAGTGTTAACCACTCTGACTGGTGAACACAGAGACTTCCCTTTAGCCCAAGCAAGTACTGGCCTTCTAAAAACTTCCAAACAGTTCAGAACAGCAAATCTGTAACTGAACTTTCTTAACTTTCAGAAAGTGGGAAAAAAGCAAGATTTTTTTTTCTTTTTGTTGTAGTTTAAAGGTAGCAGAGATACACAAGCAGCAAAATAATCATAACAGTGCAATAAATGACCCCACACTTGAGTGCTAGGCCAAAATCAGATAAAATGCAGTTTTTAGAGAAAAAAACAATTTTAAATTAAGTGGGAAATTGGAATTCAGTTGGTTATCCTGTGTCTGATAGGACTAGTAGACGTAAATCATGTAATACACATGCTTCAACAGCAATTTCTAACTTAAAATGGATTTTAACTTATTTGATCCTTTCATCTTTCAGAACAGAAATAAAGTATCTAAAAATTTACTTTCTACCCACATTACTATAAAACTTGGGTGAGGCTGGCCTTCTTCTTAATCTCAGGAACATGCTTGCAATCTAACATTAACTATCAGACCATTCTAGAATTTACTGTTAATTGATCCAATACAGCAAATACCACTGAGAAAGATTATAATTGGATTCTTAACCTCTCATCACTATAGAAAGATGATATTAAGGCAATTAATGAGGTACTTGATGAGCTTATGAACATCCCTCCTAGTTCTCATACTCCTTGTGACATACAACGGGTACTTATCAATAGAGCAACTTATTAAAAAAAATCCATACATCAAAGAAAGTAACATTGAAGGGGAAAATCAATTATCTTGAAGAGGAACTTTGTTGACATTACAGCTCTATTATATAAAAAAAAATATCTTCAAAAAGAACTTTACCTACATTATACAAAGCAAATATCATTCAACAAAATTAAAATGGTGGCTAGATATTACTAATGGACACAAGTTATATCAGAAATACTAGCAAGAATGATTATTATTGACAAAGGTTCCCCATTAATTAAAAGCATATATCAAAATAAGACTTACAACTCAAATACTGAGATTATTCAGATTTATGAACAAATCTATTCTCAAACATATGGAGAGCAAAACCTGTGATGTACTTCTCAAGGAAAAAGAGCAATTTCTAAACCAGATTGTTTTTCCCAGACATAGTCAAAGTCAACAGGATCTTCTTACAACTCCTTTCACTTTACAAAAAGTACTATACATAATAAACAATCTTATGGCAGGCAAAGCCATGAACCTGAGCGATATACAGCATTTTTTATAATACTTTTAGTCAAAACATTTTTAAAATCCTATTGCATCTATTCAGTTTCATTAAAGAAAATGGTGTTATGGACCTGTATTTAAATAATTCTAAAATAATGTTTATTCCAAAGGAAAATACTGACACTAAAGACCCATCAAATTATAGACCAATTTCCCTTATATACTTAGTCATTAAAATATTTGCCTCATTATTAGAACACAGTGAAACCACTGCTGTCAAGTATAATTATACCTAACCAATCAGATTTGTTTCAGGGTAGACAACCTGTGATCATATGTTAACTCTGGATACCCTGATTTCTCTATCTTGTTGAAATAATAATTCAGTATTCACACTTGCTATTGATGTTTCCAAATCTTTTGACAGACTCAACCTAGATTTTTCAAAAATCAAATAAAGTGAATCAAACATGGCTAAAAGCTGTCTTTAATAATTGGTAAATGCTTTTACTCCACAAAAAGGTGCTTCATCAGATCATAAAACAATGAAATGAAACTCAAATTTAAAATGTATTTGAGACAGAAATTTTAATACATATCACATGAATACTAAACATCCAGACTTATGTTAAAATACAAGGTAGTACTGAGTAATTATTTAATTTATTATTTAATATCTATATAGAACCACTCTTCCTTCTGATACTTTAAAGAACATTTCATTATCTTCCTACAAAACATAATATAAAGCTTACACTAACGGCCTTTGCTGATGACTTAAACCTTTACTTTACTTTATCTAATACTGATCTACCCAAAATTCAGCACTCTACTGAAACATTTTCAAAATTTTCTAATTACAGCGTAACATGAATAAATCATCTATTTTTCCTTTAAGCCCAAACTATAACTCAATTAATTACTTTCCACAGTCTGGAATTAAGTTAAATGATACTTTGAAATATCTGCGTATATTTTATGTCATGAACCAAAAAAGTTTTACCAGATTAACTTAATGAAACTTTAGACAATGATTAAACAGGATATTCTCAGAAGGAACAAATTAAAATCCCACCTATTGTCAAAGGTGGCTATTACTAAAATGAATATACTACCTAGATTTTTATTTCAATTTATTGCAACTAATATAATAACCCCCAAAATTTCCAAAACCTTAAATGCAAATCTTTCTAAATCTCTTTGGGAACCCAATTTGATCTGTATTAGCTATCAAAAATTGATTTATCCCAAAAAATGGTGGTTTGCTTCTCCCAGATTTTAAAGCCTATCATGGCATAACAAGTGCTATTAGAATTATAGCAATCTCTGATTAATGTCCATATAAAACAAAAATGAGCCCGATTTGGTAAAAATATGGTATAATCTAGTAACTAGTTCCAAAATCAACCCTAAGTCCCTACCCTTCCTCAATAAAGAAAATATGGATAGAATCAAAATAAATTAATGCCTAAAAAATAAGATAATTATCTTGCAAAATATTATCAAATTATTAAGTCTAACATGTCCTTTTTAACATTTTCCAACACTCCACCTCAATCCAGATCTTACATTAAATAAGTCTATGTTAAACCAGAACAATTACCCTTTAATCAGAGAAATGAAAATATTAGATATTTATTACTATAAAAACATCTCTACTAATGATTTCAGAATTGCATTAAATCTTCCTAAAAACTATCTAGTTATACTAAGACATTAAAGAAATGACTTCAACCCTAATAGAAGATCCAAAAAAGTCAATAATAATATCATTCTTTGTAAGGAGTTATGAAATATGTTCTCACTTAAAAAGAAAATGCCAACAAATATGTATAAATTAATTATAGCCATTAAATATCAAGATAATTTCCTATACTCAGACTTTGGTGCAAGACGCAACCTGCAAATCATTTTAACTAGAAATCTCAGTCAATTCAGCTTTCTTTAAAACTAATCCCTTTTAAAAGCTCATATATCCCCAATTCATGGTAGTTAATAATGCCGACTTAACTCCTGTCAAAGTCAATAAATATTACTCCACACCTTCTCCTACCTGTCTATGCTGTCAAGACCAAAAGACCTGACATTTTTGCATATATTCTGGAGCTGTAAAATATTCATATAAGTTGTGGTATTGACTAAGGACCAGACTTCAAAAAATGGGGTACAAAAGACTACTGTGTCTTGGGGATTTATTTTACACAGTTCCCCTATGGGTTTTATCTAAACAAAAACTGCATACCCTAATTACTCTTTTTTTCATTGATAAAGCTGTACATCTCATGAAACTGGCTTGACAGATCAAATGTATCATGGGATGGCTTTAAGCATATGGTGATTAAATATATAATGACTCATAAATTAATAGCAACCAAAGCAAATGCTCTTATGACACACAGTTGTGGAAACACTTTTTTGGTCACACACTCCAATAATTTAAAATAGACCCATCTACATGTTAAACTGAGGTAACAAAGACAACTTCTACTACTAAAGCCTTGTCTTTTTTTCATGTTTATCTCTGTTACCATACTGTTATGTACTTTTGTTTTTGCATTAATTGAACTCATCTTATGCACTTGTCACTCTGTGTACATAATTATGTTATTTTCTTTTTTTATATTAATTCTTCAATGTGTTACAAATAAAACATTCTCTATGTATTTATGCCCATCACATGTTGCATACGTTTTTTGATATTTCTTCATGAAAATCCAAATAAATATATTGGAAATAAAAAAAAAATCTCATATACACACAACTCTGATTCTCAATGCCACTAACTGCCTGTGGTTGTTGAGTATAAGATGTTATTGGGTTTGCATGTACATTATGGTCTCCATAACTAATTATGAAACTCTACCACTGCATTTAAAATTTAGATTTTATAGAATTTTACAGCGGCTTAGAATATGTGGCCATAGTCTACAGTGTACTATTAACCTTTTGTCTCTTCACAACCACTGCATACCTTGTTAAACTTAATGAAGTGAAATGGCTAACTTTTGATTACATCCCTAGCCCTCTAGACTCACAGGAAAATATAGCTAAGGAATTACACCTTCATGGTTAACATCCAATATCAAAGCCAAACTATTAATTATCTATATCCCGCTAGACACATGGGAAGATATAGCTAAGGAATTACATCTTCTTAGTTAGCATACAATATCAAATCCAAACTGTTAATCATGAAGGATATTAGCACTGACTGGAGATCCTCCATTACCTGGTACATTCACTTTTCTGTCTTATTCTATAGAATAGCTCAGTTCATAACAATAACAACATAAAAAGGCATCCAGAAGAAAAAAATACACTATTTACCTCTTTTCCTCACATTATTTCAGAATCCAGATTTAAAGATAATTGTTTTAATTAATCACCTCCTTATCTTTCCATTCTGATGTCATAGCAAAATCCACAAGGTGCTTTACTCTAGAAGAGTCTGCTGTAATCAGAAATCCTTTCCTCCCCATGGACTTAGCTTTGGCTCACAAACAAGTTAATGTACAGAGCTTCACTATCCTAACATTGATTAAACAAGTTAATGTACAGAGCTTCACTATCCTGACATTGATTCTGTGGTTGAATAATGCAATCACACTTTCCTGGCTGTTTGTTTAGTTTTGTTTTATTTTTTATGTTATTTTGTTATTTGTTAACCAGGTAAGTAAAGTGATCAAAATGCCCTATTCAGCTACATCCTGGGCTAAAATGTCTGTCTAGAATAAAGCAGTACAACCCAAATCTCATAAAGTATAACATTACTGTAAAATACAGTACCCATAGGCAAATAAATCATTGATACAGATATATTAATGAAATATAAAGCATGCATCCAAAATAAAAGACCATTTTTAAAGTTGATCAAATAATCTGAAATGAACTAGTTCCATTTTTGTGGTTTGCAGTCAGGCTGCATTTATCCATTATCTCTAAAACACTGACATTTGTAGCAGTTAGCTAGGTGTTGCTTCATTTTAGCTCTGGATTTTGTTATTTTTCTGATATAAACTGGAAAATTAGTCCAATCAGCTGGTGTCACCTTTCTGAAAGATATCTGCTTAAGCAGATTAAAGGAAAAATATTCTAGATGCAACAACTTAAATGTCACAATAGTGAAAGGAAGATTGATTTTAGTTGTCATCAGGTGTCACCTGGCCCTTCGTATAGATGAGCAGTGATGTTCTCTACCTTCATAATGAAAATGAAGCATTTATTGAGGGTGAATTTAGTTCAAGTAAAGGTAAAGCACACCACAGACTAGGGGTAAGGACATTAACACTGATTACATGTTTTGCTTCAGATGCTCAAAAGACTGAAAGTCTGTTGCAAATGTTTATCTGTTTTAGCAGTTATATTACCTTAGCACCCTGTCAGTCACTCTTTCAGTATGGCCTTTGAACGTTATCTAAACCACACATCTAGCCATTTATAACAAAGTTGCTTGATGTTATCTTCTTGATATCTTAACACTCAAGATTACATAATCATTTGGTTGATACAGATAACATGGTTGTTGACTGCTTGGTTTCAGCACAAATCTACTGTTATAGAGATGTACCTAATTTGAGAATGCATCCATACCTGTACCTGCTGTTTAATCATATGAAATCATGAACATACTGTGTCCACATATGCAACAACTGGAACACCCACAAAGGTACCTTATAAGGCCTAACAGTACATCCTACATGGACAGATTCAAAGCCTTGTCAAAATACTCAGTATCCTACAGATTTCTAAGAGGTGACCTGTGCCTGACAAACAAGGCATACTCACACCCAATACTGATGGATGCACTGCACATCAGCAAGTCAAATGGCATCAAAATATTTGGTCTAGGGATATAAACCTCTTCTGCAACATCAACAGAATGGTTTGGACAGACAGCTGTATCTAACTGAGGATACTGCTGCTGTGGAACAAACTATCCATCCACATAATATAAATATCATCCTTGTCCATATTTAAGTACAACTATGGATCCATACCTCCCAACTGTACCAAATTACTCATTTTTTACCGAGTTTTGGGGTCCAGATAATGGGGTGCCACGATTCCCAAGTGGCATCCCTTAATTTCCGATTTCCTGGGGCTTCATTTTAAAAGTTATTTTATTTCCCGGCTTTTGAGCTGACATCATCATGTGTACAATGACATGAGCACCGTGAAACAGAAACAGCATGTCATTATTGAGCTGAAGGGCTCAACATGCATGTATTTCCAGTTCTAAATCCTTAGCGGGAATAATCAAAGGTGGATATCTATGCTGCGAGCTGGAATCAAGGCTGCCATTATGAGAAGGAAGGGATGGGTGTGTGCCTACTGGAGGAATGGACGAAGCAGAGGTAAGAGAGCTGGGAATCATCAAAGGTGGATATTAATGCTGCGAGCTGGAATCAAGGCTGCCGTTATGAGAAGGAAGGGTGTGTGCCTACTGGAGGAATGGACGAAGCAGCGGTAAGAGAGCTGGATATGCTGCTGCCATTTTCATTCGCCATGTGTATCTGCAGAGGTAGGAGAGCTGAGGGCCGGAGGTGTGTGTGTGTGTGTGTGTGTGTGTGTGTGTGTGTGTGTGTGTGTGTGTGTGTGTGTGTGTGTGTGTGTGTGCATGCATTCGCGTGCACATGCGTGTGCGTGTGCATGTGCGTGTGTGTGTTATGAAAAAAGTGTAAGTCTTGACCACAGTTTATGTAGGATTGCATAGCAATGGAACATTTTACTTTGCTTAGGATTGTTTACAGAAGGAAAAGGCGGAAAAGACTATAGCATTAGTTGTCATGTTATCACAGCAGCTGAATACACCCATGAAGTTGAGCCAACTAATTTTTCCTGGATGTTTTTAACTGTTTCACTTCTATTAATAACATTTCCTTTTCTTATACGTACAGCATTATACTGTTTCCCTGAATTTCTGCCATTTAAAATGTCATGGCTCTACAAATATGTACACAGCTACTTAATTGTATTTTATTTGTTTTCTGAATGATAGTTTAATACATTTCAAAATGAATACAGGTACTATAATTCTGTGACTATGATGAAGGATACCACACTTTCTTGCATTCACATACAAGGCAGCCAGACACTCCATAGTCACACTCCCTTATTATGTAAGCTTACATTTTGCATCCATATATTTGACAATAAGCATCAGTAAGTGATACACATAATTATTTTTCAAGTATTGATGCTAGTTCATGTTTAAGATGCTAAAATGATTCATTTATATGTTTTCATGCATTACTTTTATTGAAACAGATCACAATATTTCTGTAGTACATTTACCAGTCACAAAATCGCACTTAAGTTTTTTTTTTTTTGAGATTGCACTCCTTTCTCTTACCAAAATCAAGCAACTGGTCTATTCTCCTGACATAAATGCAGACCTATCAAAAATGCCACATTGTAATATATGGACAGATCTTCAACTAGCTAATATTAATTTTGTGCCTTCTAGTTCAGCATTTTATCTTTCCAAACGGCTCATAATTTACCAGCTAAATAGATTTTGCCCTGGCCATTCAATCTGCAGTAACTGAAATGCTGGCATTAGTGAGGAGTTCTGCCAAGCAGGATAGCCTATTTAAAATCATATGAAATGATGAACTGAATGTCTGCATGAAGCAATTTCCATACGGCAGAAGGAATTAAAAAGAGTGATTTAATAATTTTAACCTGATGGACAATCACAAGGTGCATACACATTCAGTAAGACTCATAGACAACAGAAGGACTTTATCACTAACAGACAGACCAAGGATAACGCAGTTCTTCATTTTTTACACACAGACTAATGCTGATAGTTTACTGTTTATATAAGTATATGAAAGGTAGAGATGGACAGAAACAGGGATGAACTAAAGTAATGTGCAAGAGCATGTGTAATGCCCCAGGTGAATATACCTGGTGGCTAGAGGAGGCACTCAAACTCAAACCTTGTACCTTGGGTACAGGTAATAAGAGCCTAAAGTCCCTACCCACCACCACTTGTGAAAACTTTACAGATTTATGCCTCATATTTTTGTTCTGTCTCTCATAAAATCTGTGGTGGATTTTTGTGGCAAATCACTGAAGGATTGAATTCATTAAATAATGGCAGGCATTTCAATTTCAGACTTCATATTCTTCAGAAAAGACATGTAGCACAAAACCTTCTATTCTAGCAATTTTCTAAGTTTATAACATCAGTATTTGAAATGTGTCCCAATTGTGGGACTGTATTCCCCCATTATTGGCTCTGTCCAGGTTTTTTTGTACTAAGATGTTGAGAGCTATGGTGAGAAGTAAGAACTGAATTCATTAAATGATAGCCATTTAAGTTTCAGTCTTCCTGTTGTTTAGGGAACTGCTGATTTGGCATGGTGGTATGTTGCTCTGATTGTTCTGCACAAGGTCCTGAGTTCAAGACTTGGCAGTGAAACACATGGTGGTAGCACAACATTTTATTCTATCGACTTTCCAAAATTATACAAGCAATGTTTAAAATGTGTCCATGGTTTTTGGGCTTTTGTTCCCAACCCCCCAACAATTTTTTGGGTTTTTTCATATTTATTGTGCTACAAAGTTGAGAGATGCAGTTAAGTGTCGAGTGGATTTTACAAGGTGCTGAGAGTTTCAGGGGAAGAGAAGTTTAGTGTTGCTTATGCTAAGTTTGCTTGCATTGTTAATAGCATAACAGGTTAAATAATTGCTTTTGATGCAGAAAGCTGTGGGTTCTACTCCCACAGTATGTAGGTGCATTGCCGATACTGTACTGTGTTGTTCTACTTTTAAAGGGGGTGGGTGTAACAAGTGAAGGGTGTAGCTACAGATACAACAGAAGTGAGAAAATGTCATCACAAGGGCATTTCTGTCTCAGTGGAAAGAGCAAGAAATATCAGTAACCCAAATTCAGGAACAGAAAATCATAATTATTATGTTATTTTCTGTGCTGCATTATAAGAAAAATATTTTTAAACAAGTACAGTAAATTTTCCATCATTCAAGATAAAATACATATTTTTACACTGCAGACAGTGGGGAAGCAAGAGTGGCCAGTTAATAGCACCTGGATTACAGTGATTAGTCCTGATGATTCAGGATGAATGTAGGATAGGTTCTCAGTACTTGAACTAAAAATTGGAAGTCTTAAAACATGCAGTTAACCTAGTTTATTTTGTTGTGCATTTACAGCTATTGAGTTGGTCTGATAACACAAATCAGAGTAAGTCAAGCAAATGAAATTGAAAATAAGTTCGAGAAGCTATGCAAGAATCCCATGGCTTACACTACTGCCCTCTGTACTAATAATGGGCAGAGACAGCTCCTAAATGTTTTATTAAATACATAGGTTCCCTCAAATTATCAGTGGTATAATCCCAGTTATTCTCACTAGACGTAATACATGATTATCGACCATGGGATGGTCAAGCCAAATCTAACACCAAATGGGATGGGTTAATTCAAGCACCAAAAAAAACTGGCTAAAATGGCCCTCAAAGGCATCTAACCTAGCAATGACCTAGATACCTATGAACCTATATAGTGTTGTTAGTAGGCCAGGTTCATTCTGTGTTGCATCAAATATAAATAATCAAAAGTGAATAGCAATATATACTTTATGGGACACTGCTGAAGCTTAAGCAGATCAGATCTTGTCCCAGTCATCACTTCCTTGAAGAGTCATTCCTCAAAATAGCTGTGTAACAATTGGCAAGGCCCCTCACTAAAACAATGTCTTTTAAGTCTTGTCAACAGTAATTAATGTGTGATTGATTTGAAAAGACCACTTTAAGACTACATACATGGATGCAATGAATAAGCCTTTCTCCATATTAATATATACACTGTCTCTTAACTAACAATTGCTATTGAAGCCTTCTGTAAACTTCTGCTTGTAACAGCAAGCCACATTTGGAACAAAAATCCATAAAATGCTTTAGATTAACTTTTTCAGTACCTGGAAAGCAGCACCAGGTTTGAGATGGGCTTATGGTCATTACCTGTAAGACAAGGCAATTTAATTGGTAACATAATTGTTGCCAATTTTAATGGTGAATAAACAGTACAGCAAGAGAGAGGAGAAGGCTGATGATGTAGGCTTAAAGCGCAGTAATTGAATACAACTATTTTTGAAATTATGGATGAGGGTCATCCTGTGGGTGACTTCCTTTAACCTTAACCTTCTCTAGCAACTTCCAGATGGATTTTATGGTGATTGTAGTAAAGTAAAAACTAGGCAAAAACCAATGCGGCCCCACTGTGACCTGTGCAGCACTCTGACTATTGGTATTAGCAGCTGAAACTTTTGGTGCCAATACATGTGAGAGAGAAGTGTATATATATAAGATGCATTAAACTGATGTAAGTGGACACTTTAATTAGTTTCACTGAAGTTAATTGCAGCACCTTCTGTCAGGTCTATGATAGCTTTTCAAAAAGTGTAGGGGTGACATGCTAAAAAAATCTATTCGACCCTAAGGAATGTTGATTTTCCCACCTTTGAGACTAATTATTCAAGTCCTTTTCTGCTTAAAGAAGTCTTCATAATGTGTGGATCCTAAGATTGTTTTTACCTTTTCCAGGAATTATCTCTATTATTGCACCATTCTGTAAGAGTTTGGTAAAGCCAATCTTAAAATGCTGATAAAGTTTCAAATAATATAAATAAAAATTATAAATGTATTTATAAATTATAAATAATATAAATATAAATTGATAAAGTTAAAATTACAGATTTAAGAAACTCCCAGGTCACAGAGTTTAATTTTGACAGAAGAGTAATCTCCACTGCTTGGAAAAGTGATTAACTATTAATAAACAGTTTATATTTTATTGACAAATGATGGAAATAGAACTATGGTCCGTAAGACACTGAGTGAACTGTTCATTTAAATTCCTGACAGATATATCTGAAATGAAAGCATCCAGCAAAGTACTATTTTCAGACATGGGGTTACATTTTGCTGGCTCTGTAATAACCTAGCAGTCCTTTAAAGCAGCTGTTTAATAGGTCCAGTGTAGAAAACCATGGACTTACTTTTAGTACAATATTTAAAGGCCACTCACAGAAGCTCATCAAATTCTTCGAATGAAACATATATAGACATACATGCCACACCTGCAAAGAATTTCTATGGCCACCAGTCAGAAACTGTGTAGCCATCCATTTGGGAACACTGTGTTGAGGTAATGTAACCTGGAAGTACTTTTCAATTGTGACTAGTGCGCCAATACATAATTTTTCCACTCTCCTGTCTCCTAAAGTATTATAATTGTGTGCTGTACTTCAAACAAACATATCTATCTCCAAAATGTAAAATTTCATGCACTTTTCTGCTGGGTTAACAGCATGTAAATAAAATGCAATGTACCTGTTTTTTCCTTGTGAACATGTCACGTTTGTGTTATACACTAATACAAATCACTAGCTTCAGTCTTTTGGAAAATGTAGTGTTGGGTACTAACGATATACAGAGAATATGTATGCACTAACAAAAACATTATGCACTATGCAGTGTCATCCTTCATGCTTTTGTCATCATTTCTTCAGAATAATTTTTTTTCTATTTGTTCTTACAAATGAAAATAATCACCAAGAAATATGATTAATAAGCAATTTTTATTGTTTATGCCATCATACAGAGTATTAATTATTAAGTGTAACATTATGATGAATACAAATCAGTAACAGGATAAAAATAATCATAACACTTTTTTGCACTGGATCTTCAAAATTCACATGTAAAGGACTCACGCTTGTAGAAGTGAACAGTCTTGACAGAGTTGCACTTCATTTTTAAGAATGTGACTGATGCATATACTTGATGATTAAACATATTTAAGAGGAGAAACTCAACCAGCTGTCTGTGATCTTCTGTGAATACATGTATCAGCAGAAAACATAGGAGCAGATGCAGAGCAAAATACACACACACACACACACACACACACACACACACACTATATGAAACTAAATAGATACAGAACCTTACTGTAAACCATAATGAAAGCTACACAATTCAGACAACTTAAAGTTGAGCTGAACGGGTTTTGCTCTATGTGCAATATAATGTAATTTTTACACTGTTTACATTATTTGTTATGACACAAGCATCAACTAGCTGTTTTATGAGGTGGTGTTTGCTGAGACTTAGCTGTGAGGGCTATGCCATTCGGAGAGATTGTGATATTAATTTATTCTTGTTACAACAGTTGCTAAGGTAGTTTAGGTGACATCATAACCCCTCTTTTTCTCCTATTCTTGCATTGTGTTGGGGTGTCACATCAATATTAGCTAATAAGAATAATTCAGCTAGAGCCAATGTTTAATGTGTTAACTGAAAAGTGCTACATGTGTCAACATGATGTAGTTTCAAAGCTCTCTTAAAATCGACCATGCAGAGAATGATAAATAATCAGTTACAAAGATCTCAAATGTTAAAGTAGTGCTTAGGTCTTGTGAGTGGAAGTTCTTTTAGAATGTTGTCTCCAGGGTGATGGAGGATTTCAAAGACAGTCGGGTTCCTTACTGCTTGGACAGAGGTCAGTCTTAGGAGTTTATAAGAAACAGCATAGAGAGTGAAAGCCTTTAATTTATCAGAATAACTTAAGTTACCTGGACCAAAGATCTTCTTCAGTAATCATTAATGCATTTGAGCTGGGGTGGGTGTTGGAGTGCTTGTTTGACTTACTTACTGTACTCTGCCTGAATATTGCTGATCTCTGTCTGCATTTTATTTTGAATTGAAGTTTTTCATTGAAGGTTTGGTTACTTCATTTCTGCATCTTATTTTTGTATTACATTTGTTTTGTTTTGAGGTTTCTTGGCTAGGGTCAGTTAGAAACCCTGAAAGGACCATTGTATTTGAGAATAGATCTAATGAGAAATGAATACAGCAGCACTGAGCCTTCCCTGGATCCAGATGAAATGCACCAACAGATAAGTTGTACAAGGTAGAAGTTTTTTCCAACTATGACTGAGATGTGATGATAAAAAGAGAGTTCATTGATATGGTGCATACCTAGGTCCCTAATGATTATATCCATTCTGAGAAGGTATTGATAAACAGAAGAAATTGTGGTTTTACCAAAAATAACATTCCTACATCTCCTGGCAATTAGGATGAGACCATGGCTGGTGCAACATGTGTTGGTCTGTGTCTGGCTTAACTGGAAGATAGTGTCAAATGCAGATTTAATAAAGTACCTAATCTGTAATCACCAGCAAACTCAGCTTATTACATCCCCTCAATACTTGGTTTGTATTCAGAATAGTAGATACAGTGGAGGTAGAGACCTAGGATTAAGGCCTGTGGTACACTGTTAGTAATTTTTCTGACTTGAGCAGGTGCTACCCACTATTTACACTGTGCGTTTTCATAGTGAAACAATTTGTTAAACAGCGAACTCTCTATGAGTCAATGTTGAGTTGGGTAAGTTTGTAATAACTGTGGTGGAGATGGTATCACTTGGCTAGATCAAGATAAAATATATAGACAGTTAAACCTTCACTGAAGGCTTAAATGACTGTATCTAAGAAATTAATTGTGTTGAGTAAAATGACTGGCCTTTTACAAATCAAAATTGTTTACTCTCCACTCCATGGAGTTCACATGTGTTTTTGTTTATTAACTCAACATTCATGTTTTCCATAACTTTCCAGAGAATGCTATTGGGACTAATAGGTCTCTAATTGCTTGGGACTGTCATAGTGCAACTCTTGTGTAATGGCAATGGTATGGCTATTCTCCAAGCTTTCGGGACATTTATTTATTTATTTTATTTATTTTACATTTGTTGACCGGGCTAGTCCAACTGGATATATGTCCGTTTTCAGTAGAGGCCCGGGGAGAAAAGCTCCATCAGTTGTACACTTTTACAAAAAGGCATAAATGGTTACATAAGAAAGATAGGAAATAAAAACAATAATATAATCAGATAAAAAAATACATTGGCATAAAAGTTCACATGACAACATAGCAGGTTAACCAGATAATATAAAAAATAAAGTTTTTTTTTTTTTTTAACAAGGGTAATGGAAGAGAGAAGAGTTGGCATTAGTCAGGATTAGTGCAGGAGCAAAGCCAGTGTTTATTGAGATAAATCTTTAGTTGAAATTTGAAAAGTTGGAAAGAGGTTAAAGAAGTGATATCAGAGGGTAGTTTATTCCATTTTTTCCAACAGAGTTGGAGAATAAACTGACGCCTGCATTATTGTTAGGTTTGGTAATATTAATCAGAAGTTTATTTGAGGAACGTAGTTGTTGCAGGTTGTTGTATGGAGAAATAAGGCTAGTAAGTGTTGGTGTTTTGGTTGGCTGATATAGAATCTTATAAGCAATTAAGATCTGTTGAAGTACAAGTTGGTTAGGAAGTTCAATCCAGCCTAGTTCTTTTAGGTTCAAGCAGTGATGAGTTCTAAAAGGAGATCCAATAGCGAATCGAGCTATGTTATGATAGGATGTTTCTAGTTTCTTCATGTTGTTTTTGGAAAGATTAGTGTAAATGGGGGAAGCATAGAGAAGAGTGGAGATTAGGTGAGATCTAGCAATGGTGGACCTAGCTGTGGGTGTTAGGAAAGGTTTGATTCTGTAAAGGGATCCTATTTTTTTATTAACTAATTTTATGGTGTTGTTGATGTGAGAGTCAAAGTTGAGGTTATTATCAATAGTTATCCCTAATAGTTTTGTGGTCAATTCAGGAGAGATGAGTGTTCCGTCAGTGGATGTAAGAGTAAAGTAAGGTGGAGTAGATTTACGAGTAGGTGAAAAAAGTAATAGTTTTGTTTTCTTGGGGTTGAGGAGTAGACAGCGGTAAGAGAACCATTGTTCTACAGCACTGAAAGCTGTTTGAGTAAGTGACTGGAGTTCTGTATGAGAGTTAGCAGAGCAGATTATAGTTGAGTCGTCCGCATATTGTATACAGGTAGTATATGGGATAGCAGATTGAAGGTCATTAATAAAGATAGAAAATAGCAAAGGGCCTAGGATAGAGCCTTGAGGTACACCTAAGGAGATAGGTAGAAGATTAGAAAGTGAGTTTTTCCAAAGTACTGCCTGCTGACGATTTTCTAGGTAAGATGCAAACCAGGACAAGGCAAGATGATCAAGAGCCAGTGATTGTAGGATATGTAGTAAAAGTTTATGATTCACCATATCAAAAGCTTTGGATAGGTCGATGAAGACAGAGGAAGATAGATAGTTATTGTTACGGTTAGTGTTAATGGAGTTAGTGAAGGAGAGTAAAGCAGTAGTGGTACTGTGTGAGGGTCTGAAACCATGCTGACAGTTAGAAAGTAAGTTGTTGTTGAGAAGGTGATTTAATACTTGTTTGTGAATACATTTTTCCATGATTTTTGCGATTGGTGAGAGGAGAGCTATTGGACGAAAGTTAGAGAAATCATTAGAGTTTCCTCCTTTATGTAGTGGGATGATATGAGATATTTTCCAGATAGAGGGGAAGATTCCTTCCTTTATAGATCTATTGATCAGGATGGAAATAGGGTAGGCTAAGGCTTTTGCACCTATCTGTAAGAATTCTGCAGGCAGTTTGTCTGCAGAGGGAGTGGTGGGTTTTAACTTTAGGAGCAATGATGTGATAAAGGAGGTAGAGACTGGTTGTAATTGGAGTGTAGGAGGTGGATTTAATGTGGATGGAGGAAGATTTGAGGTATCAGGAGATAGATGACTAGCTAGTGTTTGGATAGTGTTTGTGACATGGCCAGATGATAGAAACAGATTTAATAGGGGTTGAGCTAAGTGATACTTAACACTTACAAGTAGAAGTATAATTAACCAGTCACATCCATCTAAGGGTTATATGCTTGGTGTATAATTTTAGAAAATTTTTTAGGGTATCTTTAAATCTTTAAAGTTCTTAATTAATGGATGTGATTGGTTTGATTTTT
This sequence comes from Protopterus annectens, assembly GCF_019279795.1. NCBI lineage: Eukaryota > Metazoa > Chordata > Ceratodontiformes > Protopteridae > Protopterus > Protopterus annectens. Next base: position 229,295,301 of record NC_056747.1, on the reverse strand, counting down.
TTTATATAAAGTTTGGATTAGGTACGTCATTTTATCTAATGAAGTTCCATTGTATTACTTATTAAAATGCATGAAAGTGCTCATCAAATACAATTTCCTGCAGTGTTCTATCCACAGTAAGGAATCTGTTGTGTGGTTTAAATTAATCCACTTTTGTTGTTGTGGTTTTCTGATTTATATGAAGCAAATTTTTTGTAGAACAGTGTTTAACATGGCCATTATTTTGCATCAAATCAAAATCAGATGAGTGAGGCACATACAGAGTTAGCTACAACTGCTGGTAGAAGCTTTTAGTTGTCTGTGAATGAAAGTAGCTGACTCTCTTGTAGATTGCTTAGTTTAAAATTTGGCTTTGTAGGACTAGTATGCATTTGTGTGATGTAAGATGGAATACTTTGATATACTTACTGAGGTCTACACAGTTGGCAAACTGTCTGTAATTGATTGGTATAGAGTCTGCGTGTAGATAACAGTGACTTATGCTGCTTTTGATTTATAACTGTTAAACAACCATTACTGATCTGGTATGGCAGGAATGGTAGTACACAGAGAATTGTATTTGCTGAAATCAGTTGAAAACATGTATCCTTATGGCTTATGCGCATGCTTGTGTGTGTGTGTGTGTTTCTGGATAACAAGATAGACCAGGCTTATCAGGGTTAGTGTGTGAAAAATCAGTACCTCTTGAAATAGGCCTAACTTGTTAGGGGCAGTGTCAATGTGTGTGTGTGTGTGTGTGTGTGTGTGTCTACACGTGCATAGAACATGTGTATGAAAAAGTAATATCACTTATTTTTGTCTGTGAACACACAAAATACTGAACACATAATATTGCTGGTCATGTACATAAATATTCTGGGTAAAAAAATACACAAGTCTTTATGTTTCAAAGATAAATGATAAAGTGCATCACAGAACATCTAGACCATCAAAGCTTCTGGTGGCCTGGTGGACCTTATATTCCAGATTGTAGGAGCTGGGGATAGTGTGGTCATTAATTATTTAATTTTCCACAAAATTAAATCACAGAGGTATTCAGAAAAGTTTACTGTAGCTTGGATGGAGCATTCGAATACTGTGATTGTTATTTCTTTAACTTTCCTCAGAAGAGTTGTGCACAGAATTTAATTGTAATTTGTCTAGGAGCAGGTGTACTGTCAAGGAGCAACAAACTTGAATACATTATTTTGATCATTACGTTTTTCAATTTCTATGCAATCAAATATCAGTGCAAGTGGCTGTCTTGAGACTAGGAGAAAGGAGACATGCGGATTATATATATATATATATATATATATATTTAATTCTGCTTTTACAGTTTCATCCTGATCTGACATCAAAGGGATAAAGAGAATGTGGCTGTCTTTTGTGAGCATGGGTGAGGAGGAATGCTGTACAAATGTATGATATCAGCCACTAGAAATATATGACTGTGGCCATTTGTTCCTACACTTTCATCCAAATCTGTCACCAGAGAGATGCACAGAAGGTGACTATCTTTTATTTTTCAGGAGGGTTTAGGGAGGCAGGTACTAATCTAAGATATGATTTATGAATCCTCATAATCATTTGTGTTCTAATTTTATTGTGAACTACCATTTTGTCAACTATGAACTATTAATACTGGGACAAAATGTATTTTTCCTTGAAAGAAAATAATAAAACTGAATTTCTTTCCTTATTCATGATTTTGTTCATGTCATGATTGTATCAAAAGATTAGAAAAACACGCAAAGCACACCAGATAATCTACAATTCCATGGCTTCAAGGAGCCTATCATCCTCCCAGAGAGAGAGAGAGAGAGATCAGTGGCTTAAACCAATTATTTCCTCCACAATGCAGTCTTGGCCAGTGATAATTTGTTGAAAGGATGTAGGAAAAAGCTGAAGATTAAGAAAAAACATGAAATAGGGAGAAAAAAGTAACCTGTATAGTATGGAGGGGCCACGGTGGGGTTCTCCCACCTTGTGAGCACTCAGAGATGCAGGAAGAGAAGTACAGTGTTGAGAGAGTCATTGATCCTGTTGCCAAGGGTTCCATTTCACCTAAGTCCAGCCCAGCTAACAAATACTAATATTTATGTATCACAGCCAGACAACACACAGCTCATTCTACGGCTTGTAAAGTGTTGTTTTAATGTCATTTACAAGTACATATAATGTGCTGTGTGATGCATGAAACAAAATCCCAGGCAGTGCTACTCCTAATATATATCTCATGCAAACCACGACTCAAGGTGTTAATTAGTAGACTGTTAAGGACAGACTCTGAGGATCCTTGGAACTATTGTCCCCTTACTCACTATCTTTTCTTTGTTGAATCCAGAGGAATAATTTAGACACAAGCTGCCACAGATAATAGACGTAAACACACACAAAACTGCATTTTCTTTATTTAGATTATTGCTTGGTTATAGCTAATTATTTGAGGCCTTTGAAAGTTTAGCACTTTTTCACAGTTGGAGGAACTTCCTTGAGTTTTAAGGAGACTCACCAATTACACCTAAAACCCAAATATCTGTACAGCACCTTCAGTACCATTGTCACAAACGTCTCCAGCTGTAAGTATTATTACTGTTACTGCTGGTATTAGCTTTAGTACTGATACTGCTGCTACTGCTAATATTACTGATCCCACTACTGTGAAAGAAATTCAGTTTTATTATTTTCTCTCAAGGAAATAATACGATTAATAATGCTGCAGCTAGTACTATTGTAACTACTACTAGCATTGCTGATATTACTACTGTTGGTACTATCAAAAGCAGAAAGCAAAATGCCTTGCAAGGAAATCACATGTTACAGCACCAGTGATAAGCTTTTTCAGATTGGCTGCCATTCAACTGAAGAAAACAGGTTTCATTGGCTGGCTTCTCCCATGATGTCACTAATCCACGAGTAGAATGATGAAATACGTGTATAAATTCCAGGTGGGCACTTTAAGCCGAAAGACACAATTCCTTCTGCTATACCATTACAGACCAGTGGTCCACCAGAGTCACCCTGTGTTAGAGAAGAGAAAATTATAGCATTAGAAAAAAAAAACATTACAAAAGCAAAAACATAAATATACTGCAAGGATTTTAAAAATACAAATAAAATAGAAACACCCATGCTATCATATTGAATGTGTCTAATGTACAGAGATTTCTTTTGTATTAATTATTGCAGATCTCAGTTTTCCTGTAAGCTATTTTATTTAAATTTTTTGTAAATTAATTTAACTTCTAACAAATGATTATTCTAAAATAAAGAAAAAACTTTACTGGACTACAAAAGTGTTTTGTGAGGGGAGAGGTAAAATAAACTGCAGTCACTAGGCAGTGACAGTCACTGATCCGGAGTCCTGCAAAAGGGATGAATGTATGAAGACATAAGGCTGAGTGAGATGCCTTGTGAAATTGTTGCTGGTTTAGCCAAAGTATCATACTCCACATCTAGAATTAATTTTTAAAAAGTATGCACATCTAATGTTCCAGAGTTCTGTCTGTCTCTATCTCTCTCTCTCTCTCTCTCTATATATATATATATATATATATATATATATATATATTATATTCCTCTGAACATTTTCAGTGATTTCACATCATGTTTTAACTTTCTACCTTCCACTCATCAAAGTAGGAGGGTGGCAATTTGGTAATGATACAAACACAAACTCAGGCAAGGCTTCATTCAGTTGACATGTACATTTTTTTAAATATTTTTATATTATTCCCTTAAAGCATAATTATAGATATTGGATGTGGTGTGCAGGCGTATGTACAGTATGGAGTCAAACTCACATAACTGCAAGGTGAGATTGTGGCCATGCTGCTATCAGACCTTCTTACTTGACATGTTACAGCAAAAGCACCTCATGTATTTTAACAGTGGAGAGGGTAAAGAGTTAATCAGATGTTCAGAAATACCCATACACTGGCTAGCTTGCACCATTCTAACCTCCTTCCTGATATGAAATAAAGCACAGAGGACCTTAGGTCTTTGCACCACTCAGATGACAATAATGTCTTCTTTCAATACATCTAAGGCAAGCAATGCCCTTATTTATGCATTCCAAAGTGCAACTCTGCAAATTAATGCATTATACTGGGTATACAAACTGTCTGAATCTGTCTCTGAAGTTTTAGTTCTAACAACTACTTTCAAATATTCTGCCTTTCTCTTTTTCAATCTGTCTCTCTCCCTCTCTCTCTCTCTCTCTCTCTCTGTGTGTCTCTGTCTGTCTCTCTCTCTCTCTCTCTATCTGTCTCTCCCTCCCTCTCTCTCTCTGTCTCTCTGTTCCTCTCTCTCTATCTGTCTCTGTCTGTCTGTATTTCTCTCTCTCTGCCTTGTGTTGTCTGTCTTACGTCAGTCTCACTCATCCTTTCTTCATGGATTAGGTGATTTCTGATATTGTCGTAAATCAGAATATTTAATAACCCATCCTCAAAACTCAGAATGATTTTACATATAACATAGGTAGTTATGGACAACACCCTTTACAAAATCTAACTCATTCTTACTCTTTATTACTCAGAGAATAGATATATAAATATATATATATATATATATATATATATATATATATATATATATATACATGCATACATACACCAATTAAAAAAAACATTTAATTCTTGATAAAGAAAAGAAAAACTTTGGTTGATAAATTTGGGAGATATTTAGAATCCAAGTTTGAGCAAATATACATGTATATATATATATATATATATATATATATATATATATATATATATATATAAATGTTTAGTTATGTTTTATATATAATTTGTGTGTTCAAAAATAATTAAATAATTTTCCTCCATTTTTGGATTTAATATATATAATGCTATTTTTAACATTACAAAAATAAAGATTCTCCCCATTTTTTGCATTGATTGTATATAATGCTATTTAACATTGCAAAAATAATTAATGTTCCCTGTTTTTTTATTTAATGTACATAATGCTAATTTAACAATACAAAAATAATTAATTTCCCCTATTTTTGGATTTAATGTATATAATGCTAATTTAACATTACTATATAGTCTACATCTTTATGGTGTTTATTATGGCACATCATGTGACTGTGGAGTTTGCCTTTATATGTTATCTTTAATGGCTGTGTTTTAGATTATGCACCAAGAATGCTATAAGCAAAGCAGCAGTCTTTATTTGTGATTTTGTGTTGTGACTTATCCTAATAAACTGATATGGATGTACACTTCAATTTCTGAGTGTTTGATTTTTTTTTTTCAAACTTTAAAACACAGCAAAAGTGTAGCTTTACAATCAGACTCAGAAAACCATCAGAAAGAATAACGCTAAGAGCAAGAATCCAAGAACCTGCCAACAAAGCTTCAGCACTTTCATCATCAGAAGTCCTGCTTGTCTAAGGACAAAAGTGCTAAATGAGCATCCTGTTTTAAACTTTGTTTGGGAGTTCTTGGACTTTGGCTCTTAGCGTCATTCTTTTTGATTACTTCAAACCATCCTTTAGTCGATTACTGTGAACAGAAGTAGTAATGACTGAAGTTATGTAATGTAATGTCAAAGAAAAAAAAAAAAGCAGCCTGACATAGGAAGAACATCATTATATCATTTTGCATGATTTACAATGTCGACCAAATTTATTTTCATGATTACACTATTCAAACTTTTGCATATTCAACACTGTTATGGTTGTAAGCATGAATTCAGTTAAAGGAAGTTTTGATGTAATATCATGGAATTATATAGATATATTTAAGTAAATAGCTAACTGCATTTCTATTTATATTAGCTTCAGATATGAACTATTTTAGAGTAAATCAGTGTTCATTCTACAGTATTTACAATTAAGTAAATAACCAGTATTTTTGTTGCAGTATGTTCAGGTATGAATGAAGATGTTTTAGAAAAAGTCACAACTTATTCTCGAAAGACTGCTGCTATTTTAATAGCATTCATCAATGAAATTTCTTCTTCAGAAATTTAGTAGACCACAACTTGGCCACACACACACACACACACACACACACACACATATATATATATATATATTTATATATGGGTGTGTGTGTGTTGTGTATATGTATACATATATATATATATATATATATATATATATATATATATATGTGTGTGTATATATATATATATATATATATATATATATATATATATATATATATATAAAATCACATTATATTTCCATTGCATTTTCTTGATGAAACAAGAAGAAAAATAGCTCTCTAGTTCTTGGTTTCCATGCATTTTCTGCCTCCCCTCCACCCCTCTGTTCATTCATAACCTTTCTTCACCTATCTCATGTTTTCTTGAATGTCTGCAAAGGTGCCCTTCCAATATTCAGTTTCATGAGCTGATGCATCTCTCTCTCTCTCTCTCTATCACTCTGTCTAGAAATATTTTTGCATATCCGAGGAGTATTTTGTCATGCAGTCTGTTATCTATGTCCTCTCCCCTCTTGTCCTTCTATGTCAGTGTGATCCTTTCACATCTCCATGAGATCATTGTGTGTTCCCATATCATATCCCACCATCTATTGTTGTTTTTAGTGAGAAGAGCTCCAGTTCCTTTGATGTGTCTCCTATCATTTCACATTAGTTCCAAACACCCTGCTAGTGGCTTTCCTCCTGACCGCTTCAGAAGCCTGATGTCCATCTCCTTATATGACCTCTAGAACTAAAGATAGTAAGTTCCCATTGCAAAATATCCTGAGGAGGGAGTATGAGAAGGTATTAATAATTTCTTGAATTTTTAGTTTTACTAAAAGTGATGAAAGTACAGCACAAGAAATTAAAAAAGGCTTTTATGCCAGAGGCTGGAGGTGAGGCTCCCTTCATGAATTGAGGGGGAAACTGGGCATACACAGCATTGAAAGCTGTTTAGTTGTATGGATACAAACCAGTTAGAGTGACAGCAGTTTTTTTAATGAGAAAATTGATTTGGCCACATGGGGATTGGCTTAGTTACTTGCTAACATATGCAACTAATTATGAGAATTTTCAGAATTTTTGCATAGAAATATTTGCATAAATATTTTATACACCACATAGACTAAGTAAAATATTACCAGGAGTTATCTCTATGTGTTGTAGGGTGGGGTGGGCATACAAGAGAACTATGGTCCTGTCCAGATTTAAATGTGATGTATAAATTATTTTATAGGTGCTGCTTGACAGAGATTTCTCACTTAAAGAGTTTATTTTTGTTGGGTTATTACTGCAGTTGTATATATGTAAGAATAAAAAAAGTTATTTTAAATATACTTATGATAACTGCAAAAAAAGCAATTACTAAAAGATGAAGGACAGATATGCTCTCTACTGGGATGATATGGTGCATTTCATTGATGAGTTACATCATATGGAAGAACGTATAGCAAAGAAATCCTAGGATTTGGAAATATTATCACTGACAGTAGTAAATGGCAATATGGGAAAGCCAGTTATGATGGCAATCAGCTGTGATTCAGAGATGCAATAAACCACATAGAGAAATACCTCATTACCAGTTAAATATTATATATCTGAAATGAGCACTATAATCTCAGACCTGGTCATGCTAGTGTTCTCCTTACCAGCCCAACACATTGTGGTTGCATAGGCACTTCCCAACATGTACACACACACACACACACACACACACCAGAATAGACATATATGCATACACATACAGACACGTGCACACTCACATACACTCCCAGATATTCATACAAGCACACGTGTGCACACTCACACATAAATATTCACACAACTGCAAACTTGCTCATACAGGCATCTGCACACACACACACACACACACACACACACACACACACACACACACACACACACACACACACACACACACACACAGACACATACACATACACATACACATACATACACACAGTGCACCACTCACTCACTCACATGCATGCTCAGACACACACACAGAGAAAGGCTTTGTTTTTTGGCACAGGTGCGGACTGGTATTCTGGTGTTCAGTGCCATGCCCAGAGCTGGCAATCCCCACCCCCAATTCCAGTTGAGCATAACAAAAAATCAAAACTTTGTTCCTTTTAAAGCAGCTTTTGTTTTTCTTTTAATCTGAAGCAACTGCTGCAGTCCACACATGGAGAGCTAAAGAGCTTTGGTTCTAAAGTCTTGGGATGGGAAACTGAAAACTGAAAAAAAGCACAAAAAAAACCCAAATGTTTTTCCTTTTAAACTGTAACAACTGCTGCTACAGTTTATGCCACACACAGAATGCTAAACAAGCTCTTCAATTCTGACCCCAAATACTAGCATTCATTTACACAGAGACACAAGTACATGGGAACACACACACATGGGTACAGACGCACCACAGACACACACACATGTACACCCACTTGCACAGACACATACACACACATGTACACACGTACAGCCATGTAGACAGACATACACACACACACACATGCACACACACACACACACACACACACACACACACATGAACACACATGCGCACTCACAAGCACATGTACACACCCATCCACATGCACACACACACACACACACACACACACACACACACACATAAGCGCACAAGCACAGACAAAGACACACACACACACGTGCACAAACACACATAGTAGTGTGATTCTCTGAATGACTTTATTGTGCTGTTGCAGCACTGGCACCAATCCTGAGGTAGAACACACTGCTAATTATTAGCTGTGACTCTGGGCTGCCTGATTTCACCAACAGAAACACTATGTAGTTTGTTTTTTTTTTGGCCAATCTGATTATTCTTCATGGAAGGTTAAGTTGATATACTCCCATATTGATGTAGCTTTTCACATTAATCCCTTTTCTTTTGGTGCCAGTTATTTTATTCAGAATGTAGGAGTAGCTATGTACACTATGTGTGCAAATACCTACACCAGTGCATTGTTTGCCCAGTTGGAGTGCATGTATGTATTTAATGTTTCTAACTCCTTCCATAGATCTATTCTGTATTATGGTCTGTTTGTAGATGATGCATTTTTGTATGGTCTTGATCAGCTGAGATGTTCAATACTTTTATTGGTTACTTGCAAGGGACCATTGATTTTTTGAAATTTACTTTTAATTTTTCAAATACTATGATTTACTTTTTGGATGTTCTTGTATTCACTTCTGTGAATGGACTTCTAACTGAAGTATTTAAGAAACCTTGGAAAGTTAATAGTAAATTGTATGCTAAGAGTCTGCATCCTAAGACAGTGAACAATAATGCTGTGAAAGGTCAATTTTATTTTTAGGAATGCACGACTCCATATGAGGGATAGTTATATGTATGAGTCTTTCAATATGTTGACAGATGAGTTTAGATGGAGAGGATATGCTGATTCAGATATTTTACAACTACAGAATGATGTAGTGGCATGTAGATTTGATAGAGCGATATTGTATTTTGATGCTGCTAATATGGAATATGCTAGTGTTAGTATTGACTGTAGTAATAAACTTAGAATGCTTCTGACCTACTCCTGTGATGTTGGTCCTGTATGTAATATTATTAGGAATCATTGGCTCATCTTGATGTCTGATGCTTAATGTAGGATTATACTTGAAAGTGAGCCACATTTTGTTTTAAAGAATGGCCCTAGTCTGAGGAAAATGCTTTGTTACAAATTTGTGAATCTGAGAACAGATGTTAATAGGTCTGTGCAGAAAAGAGTAGGGACACATCCTTGCAATGAATGCAACATATGAAAATATATTAACACTGATGTTTATTTTGTACACCTGTTGAAGGGAAGATTGTTTGAATTTGAACTATTTGCAAATTGCAGCATGCAGAATCTTGTATAGCTGGCTGTTTGTCAAGCATGTAACTGTTACTATGTTGGAAAGACCAACAGGTGTTTTAGAGATCACATTAGAGAACATTTATATAGCATTAACAGGTGAGATATGAAGAATGCTTTGGCCAAACATATAGTGAATGAGGGTGGTACACATAGCTTTATATTTATGGTTATTGAAAAGTATTTTGATAGTGGTAAAGGGGATGATACTTAGACTGATACTGAATGTCTTGAAATAAAATGGATTTTAAGATTAGTAGCTCATAGATATAAAGGGTTGAATGAATATGTCCCTTTAAGACATGCATTACTTTCAAGAGGTTTGAAACACTAATTGCTTTAATTACGAATAATGTTGTATATTTATGTTGGGTCCTTTTTATGCTGTTTTAGACCTGATGAAGCACCTAGTAGTGGTGCCAAAGTGCTTGTCTTATCATTTATATTTTTATTTTGATGTGTGCCCATTATTCACATTTTATTAAACATATACGTTCCATCTTACTGGCTTCTGTGTTCACTTGGATTACTTGTATCCTCTGTTGAAGTCAGCAGCCTGCTCTGTTGGTTTTATTTCATTACTCTGATCCTTTCATTCTTACCAGTATAAACACTGCGAGAGTCAGAACACTGTGCAACATACACAACCTAGATTTCAGAAAAAGCCATGGTAAAAGGTCAGCTGTAAGACTGGCTAGGATGGCATCTCAAAATGACACCTTTTACCATGAATATAACAATATTAAGGGTCATCATTTTCTTTAAAAAAAATCTTAATCAAACAAAAGCTGACTTATGAAAGTAGCCTTGTCAGACTATAGGTATGCCATATTTATGTACCCACCTTGGCAGAATCCTTTTGATCAACAAAACGTCCAGCACATATCATAGTGTCTGTTATTGTCCCTTCATCAAAAAACCTTGCGCAATCTTCATTTTTCACAATCGTGACATTAACCTCATACATTGTATCCGGTAAGGAACCATCATCAATTAAACCCCAGCCAGCAACGTTGCACTCTTCCCCTGACTCTAATTCTGAAGAGGGCAATGGAAGTCTAATCATCTGCACATTGTGGTTCAGATTTGCCTTTCTGTCCAGCTGCCAAAAAAAGGAAGAAAAAAATTACTGTCTGTAAATGTTAAGCAATTTACAAATACGTAGTAAAGTATATGTATTAGACATGGACTTTATCTCAGGATCTGACTATTAAACTGTTTCAGTAACTGTCAGACAATTGCGTAAATATAGTGAAAAGTCAGTGTTTAGAGAATGAAGACAAGCACAACTGTCAGGTACAGTGACTCGTTTAAAGGAAGTAAATTCAAGTGCTTCAGACACAGTGGAGAGTACTATAACATACATACGATGGATACTTCAAACGTGCAATGTAAATACACCTCGAGAGTGGCTGTACTTCCTTACTACTTCATATTTTATATTAATGCCTCTTATATTGCATGTTTTATAGTATGTATTTGTTATTGTATGACAACTAACAGTTTCCATATTATTTTACTTCTCCTTCCTTTTATTGTTTAGTTATAACTGTGGATGTACTGTTGTACTGCAACATGCTAAATGTACTTCACAGGGGGACAGGGCCATAGGTTCATAGGTAGGTACTAGGCTATCAGCCCTAGAGCCCATACAAGCCTAGCCAAAAAATGTACCCTGGCTTTCACCACCCAAGAAAATGATTTTCCTGTGCCACTGTCGAGCAGAGCCACAGAAGTGATCCCCGGGGTGAATTTCCCATTTCCCATCCAATCATCAAGATTTTTCTTGAAGAGTGCTAATGAGGAGCTCTGTTTGACATAGATAGGTAGTCTGTTCCAGAGTATGGGAAGTCTCTGGGACAGGAATCTATCCCTCCAGCATGTTCTGTTTATTGTGGTGACAAGGTTTAGGTCCCTAGAGCGTGTAGCTCAGAGGGATTGGATTTCTTTAAGTGGAGCATGTTCAACAGCTCTGGGTTTGACATAGCTTTGTATGTTAGGCAGTGATCACCCCTGAGTAGGCAATATGCGATGGAGTGAAGCTGTAGTTTTTGAGACAGTCTGCATAGGGCATCTGTTTGAGGCCAGTAATCCTCTTTGTGAGGTATTTCTGCGGTCTTTCCAGTTGTTGTAGATGTCTTGTGAGGTGCATACCAAAAGGGGCATTGTACTCTATAATGGGTCTAATGAGTGATGATTAGAGGGGAACAATGACCTCTTTTTTTCTGGATGAGAATCCTTTTGTGATGAGATGAGCCACGTAGAAGGATTTCCTGACCACTGGGGTGATGTGATTATCAAAGGAGAGACTACTGTCCACCTGTGTCCCAAGGTCTCTTATCACATTTTCAGCATTAAGTAGACTACCAGCTATGTGGTAGTTCATGGGTATAGAGTTTTTACCAAAGGGGATGACAATACACTTTTTGGCATTGAGCTTCAGGCCATGGCTTTGACACCAGGTATCTGTCTCAGTGAGGCCCTTTTGTAGTTTGTCCACATTGTTAGGAGTTTCGATTATGGCTCCTAGTTTGCAGTCATCTGCAAACTTTGTTAGCCAAAGACCTTCTGTGTTGCCCTGCACTTCAGAGAAGTAGATACCAAACAGGAGAGGACCCAGGACTGAACCCTATGGTACTCCACTTGTCACTGGTCTGATGTCGGATTTGGAATCCGCTACTTTCACACTGTGGGTTCTGTCCGTGAGCCAGTTGGCAACCTATCTTGTGACATAGGGATTTATACCTAGTTTAGTGAGCTTATCTATAATTCCAGAGTGGGGGATGGTGTTGAACGCCTTGGTGAGATCTAGATAAGCTGTGTGAACCATTTTACCCTCATCTATGGCTTTGGTGACTGCTTCAAAGAAGTCAATCAGGTTTAGGAGACATGATCTGACTTTTACAAATCCAAACTGGGTAGGGTCCAGAGTTTGGAGATTACCAATGTCGTTGTTTATGAGTTCCACGATGATATGTTCCATGGCCTTGCGGACCAGGCTCGTCAGGCTAATGGGGCGGTAGTTCCCGGGGTCCATCGTGGCTCCCCCTTTGTGGAGTGGGATAACCATCACAGTGTGCCATTCAGTGGGTACAAAGCCTGAGGTGAGGCTATGATTGAACATGATACTTAGGTAGGGTGCCAGTTTATTCTGTAGTTCATGTAGAACGCAGCCTTTGATATTGTCAGGTCCCATGGATGCTGGGTTCTTGGCTTTGGAGAGTGTGTTTTTTACCTGTACAGCCATGATTATAGGAACTTTGCATTCTTCCTGTATAGAGATGAGTCCTCTAGGGGGTGAGAGGAGGGTAAAGTTATCACTGAACCTATCTGCTAGGATGTTGGCAATATCAGTTGGTTCTGTATATTTAGTGCCATTGTGCTGTAACTCAGAGCAGATCTGAGTGCTCCCATTTAGATTCTTGACATAGCTATAGAATGCTTTGTGGTTGTCTTTAGAGTCAGTGGCAATTTTGTTTTCGTAACTAGCTTTGGAGGATTTTATGAGGGATCTCAGCTTCTTACTGAGGATGACCAGGGAGTTCCTCCAGTCATGGGATTTTACTCTTTTTGCAACAGTTTCTTTCTTCTGTTGTAGAGTTTGTTTATGGCAGAGGACCACCAGATTGGCTTCCTTTTTTGGAGGATAACATCTTGGTTCTATTAGGGATAGCATGATCCATGCACTCGTGTAAGTGCTTATAAAGTGCATTTGTGTAGGAATCGGCTGTCATACCCCTATTGTCCATCTGCATGGGTGTCATGAAGTTTGCCACTTCTGTCTTAAGAAGTGTGAAGTTGGCTTTGGAGAAGTTTTTTATGATGGTTTCCCTAATTGGGGGTGGGGTGGGATGTGGATGTCTAGGCTGATTAGCTTGTGGTCAGATCTGACCAACGAGGAATTGACCTCTGGTGTGGAACACTGGTTTCCCATGTTGGTAATGACCAGGTCTAGGATATTGCTGCCCCTGGTGGGGGTGTGAATAAGTTGATCCAAGGCATTGGAATTTATGAATTCTAGAAAACGTTGAGCAAAAGAGTTGGTACATGAGTAGTTTTCCCAGTTAATGGTGGGGTAGTTGAAATCAGCCATTATTAGGGTGCTGGGTTGTACCCTAATACTTTCCAGTGTATCAAGAAATGAGGAATGTGAATCCTGGGGCATGGTGGGGGGTCTGTAGCAAGCTACAATTTGGATTGCGGTCTTTCCCAGAGTTAGTTGCACTTGGATAATCTCAGATGCATTATGGCAGAAAAGGACTGCTCTACTAGTCCACCTACTAGATAATCCAGTAGTAAAATAAAATAAATAAATAAAGGCTATGTGAACACTAAACCATTACAAGAAAGGTGTGATACTAAATAGCCTGGACATGAAATGAGCAGTAAACAGTTATGGAATTAAACTGCAAATTAGAGGATTAAAAAATAACTTAGGCTTGGGAGGAGAATGGTAAATGGAATAGATAAACTGTGCAAAAACAAGTGAGTTAAGGTGTTTAATCCATTAAATAAGCATTACTCAGAAATTACTTCATGCAACAGTAAATAAAACTTCAAAAAGGTATCCTTCAAAATATATTTCCTGTACTGTAATGCATTACTTAATAGTAGTTTAATTTCCTGTGAGAATTATTTCATTCTTTAAAAACCATCATTAGATAGAACTTCGAGAAAGGAATGTGTGTTCCACTATGGGAGACTGCTGGACTGAGATAAAATCTCTACAGCCATGCAGAAATGAGCTTCAGCAATTACTTAGGGCTGCAAAGTCCCTGGCAGTCAGTGCCTGATTAAGATGCAGAGGTTGCAGCTAATGATGTAATACATGAAGAAACATATTTGTAAAATTGCATACAAGGCACAGACAGATTACATCTTGCGATGTAAATGGGCAACTGTTCAGTATGACCTAAAAATGCAGTCAATCCCAGCATAAATTTCTGGATACCCATCTAATCATCTCAATTATGTTTAAAGGAAGATAGTGAGTTCCACTGCTTAACATGCAAGCTAGATTCCTTCTTCAGGTATATGTCAGCCTTTTCTGGGATAATTCTGCAGGGGCTCCTGGACCCTTCCCCTTCCATGTCCCAAATATTCTAAGGTATGGTAATCTACCCATGTAGCAATGGCTACTGCAGCAGTGATCATTCGAACATCTACTGTTATGGTTAAGTTTACGTAAACAACTGTACTATGTTCATCACATAGATCACTGCTGCAGTAACATTCTGAATAAGCAGGGGCACCTTCCCTGCGTCTCCTCTCAAGAAAGCAAGAGGGGCTCTCCCTTGCTCACTGAGGAGATCTCAACAGCACAATGTGGCTAACCCCACATCCATAGTAGCTGTATGGACAACACCACGGGAACCAACTTTGGCCACAGCAGATTCATCCACCTTTGGCTGAGGTGAACTGCTAGCCTGCTACGGTTGCAAAGGCAACCATTGGGCCAGTAGTTTGTTCCGTGGTCTAACTGAAAATGATACTTCTTTCCTGGGGAAACTAAGCAGCACAAGCCAATACATATACAAAATGTATTTAAAAGTACATTTTCCCAGATAATACACAATAAAATGTACTCTAATACACTTCATCAGCCCTAAAAAGTAATTTAAACACAGCTTCTCTACAGGAAAAAAAAAACAGTTTTTGAATGCTTAAAATAAGTTTTAAATTATCTGAAACAAAAGAGCTCTCCCATTCAAAAGTACAGTAAAGCTGCATGGCAGTACAGTAAATACTTTCCTAAATAGGAAAGCAAGTTTAAACAATAAAAACTGAGTGGAAACTTCTTCCACAAAGGAAACGTATCTGCCCAGCAATAGAACAGCACAAAACAACCAGTGACCCTCAAAACCTCACAGAGGAGCTCTTTCTTTGTCTAGCTGAAACACCTTGAAGGGCTTGCAACCAAGCCTGTCTTTTAGTCAGCTCAGCTTGAGCTGTCTAATGGCATCAGTGCCTAGAAGGTTCTGTGAAGCTTGGGAAGCTGGCCTGCTGTTATGTCCTATGTAGGAGATAACCTATATAGCTTAGGCTACTGCACCAGTGATTAATATGAAGAACATCTTCACCTACTCTTCTTTTTATAAGTGTCATGGGATCTTTTACATCCACCTGAGCTACAACAAAAACAGACAGATGGGGACTCAGTTTAACATCTCATCCAAATGGCAGCATTTGTTTGATACATTTAAACATACATTTTCCAGGGGGGAGCTGTGGTTGATAATTAGTGTGATTAATGCTGAATTATGTAATACATTGTTGAGGCTAAATGCATGTAGCTTGACGTAAAGTGCACTTAATGCTTTATTAGTAACATTTCATAAGAAAACATTAGACTATATGAAAACAAAAAATATACTCTGCATTCTTTCAGCTATTAAGGCATACACAAATAAATGCATTAAAAATATCTAAAACAGACCTGTCATCCGTATTAGTGACACTGAATGAGCACAGACTGCTCATTCTGTGATAAACATTATATTGTTTCATTACCACTAATGGTAATGTAATTTTAGAAAACTTAACCCCACCTCCTGAGTCCTAGCATGGTACTCTTTGTCAGAGAACCAGAATTGATCTTCTTTAGTGAAGAAAGGGGGGGATTTCTAAATTAGTTTGCTTAATAAACCAGAAACGTCCTTCAGAGAAGTATGAGTTAAAACATAATTAAAAAAAAATAATAGCAAAATGTACTGCAGTCCAGTGGCAGAATAAGTGTATAGTGGACATGAAGCTGATTTCAGTTCACGGGTCCTTCAACACTTGCTTTCAGGACTGTGCCTTTCTACTGTCAGAGGTGCCACTGCCATATAATGAATCTTGTTCTTTATTTTTCAGGGTGCTCTTTTTGTTCGTATGCCATGTGACTGCGTTTTGTGAACTGTACATGGGAGAGAGAGTTGCCATTTGTTTCCTTTTAAGCTGAGCTTCTCATCCCTTGGGCTTCACTCTCAAGATCAATCATGGGCATTTGAAAGTGAAATGACAAACATAGGATCAAATACTGCAGCAAATAAAGACAAAAGTAGAACAAAAAATCCAAAGAAAAACTCAGACTTCAAAATCACCAAATAATTTAATAAAACAAAAAGCTTTTGGGTTAAGACCCTTCTTCAGTGCATTCTCAAAGTACAGAACAAACCAAACAATTTATATAACACTTCAACATTAAAACACATGATACAGCACCCAATCACTAAACATTATTAATTAAAGTGTGTATTCTGTTTCTTTAAATTATTGTTGCCACTTGTACTTTGGTCATGTGGTATGGTTCTTTGTGTACAATGCAGCTTCAGCGATCACATGGGATGAGGTGGGATTCATAAAATTATGTGAAAGGGGTAAATCAAGCCTGAAACTAGGGATATTCCTCGCAAAATATGTACATCATATGCTGGGGTAACTTTCCCCCCAAAAAGGACTGTTAAGAGGTCCGAGTACTCAGGTTTGGTCATAATGTATTGAAACATGAGACTGTGCCAGACACTTTAGGCTCCCAACCAATACAAATAAAATAAATGCCTTGTTTACTCAATACAACATATCCCTCTTAAATGTGACTGACTCTGGTTCAAATATTTATTCTGCTTTTCCAAATATTTCTGACATTTGTGATAAAAAAAATGATAATTACAGGGAACAGTCTTAGACCTTACAGTTAAATACCTTATTTTTCAGAAAATGCATATTAATATAAATCATATTATTCTATCAACCTTCTGGTTACACAGTAACAACAGTTGAAAGTGTCACTGATTATAGCTTGTGTTCCAAGTTTGTTAAGGTATCAGCTAGATTCATAAAACTTTACCACATCAAAATAAGTGAATTTGTTTGGTGAACGGCCATATGTAGGGTGTGTGAGATACAAAAATACACATATCACTAGTGGTGAATACCAAGCAGCAGGGTGAAGCATGGAACATGCTAATAGCCATATACTGATGTGGTAATAAGGAACATTATTAAATGAGTAGCTTGGGGTATGCATAATGAGGCAAAGCAAGGTGGCAGATGAATTTATAAATGTATAAAGCCACATAATGGTGCTGCACCTGTTATATATTTGCACTTAGATGAATATTTGTGTTCATGTTAAGAAAATCACTAGCGAATGTTAGGAGTTGCCATGACATTAGTAAATGTATCTCTACAGCAGCCTCTTATTGCTGCTACCATGAAGGATGTTGTCAGTCCCGGAAGTGCCACATTATCCAGCTGTGCATAATGTAGACTCCATGACACTAATATTATAAGTTTATACAGTGTGGGGGCACATCTTTCAGGAAATTGTGGGCATGTGTCCATCTCAGCTGCAGCCCCTTGGGAACTGTGGAGTACCTATCCCAGTGGATACTAGCACATGTGTATCTTTATGTATAATAGGTGCAGAGACCTTTCGGTAACACCTACTGGGGATACAGAGGGATATCACAGACATCTTCCTTGAGAACACTCCAGTTTCTTATTGTCATGCTTCAGCCTGGGGGAGCACATGTAGCCCCCGCATACCACAGAGAAGCAGCCACACCATCTGGGATCTCATGATGTAGCCCATTCTCCTGAGGTACTGGGGGTATAGACTGTACCCACACTGAAATAATGGCCTCACCTAAAGAACTTAAAGGGTATCACTCCATCAACCACCAGGTGGTCTGTAATGCACAGGCTATCATCTACAATGTTTTTGGAGGGCCCGCAGGCAGCTATCACATATGGCACACCAGTGACCTGTACCAACATTTTTTCAGGGGTGACTTTCACCAGGGGAATCTTGTTGTTGATGGCAGATATGTCCTGGAAACCTGGCTGATGATACCCATAAGAAATCAAACCCAAACAGACCAGGGATATAACCGTGACCAATAGCAAGCAAGGAACATTACTGAGCATGTGTCTGGGCTGCTAAAGGCACATTTGCTGTCTGGTGGCTCCCTGCAGTATGACTCTGGCATGTGTGCAAAAGGAGTTTGTTTTTTTCTTTTTTTACACAATATGATACTTAGGAGGCAGTTACAGTAGGATGGGCCCTTGCAGTCTCCTGCACACCAGGCAGTGGAGGCTGAGTCAGATGAGGAGTCAGTGAAGGAGCTAACAGCAGATGGGTGCAGTACAATGGCACTGACAGAGGCAGTAGATTGCATATAGCCTTAATACATACAGAATCAGAGAACAGCAGGTGCCCTACAGTAAAAGTGATGCATGCAAACCAACCTCAGGCTGTTCTTATCCAAGCATAGGCTGGCCATGCTGTGCATCAGACACAGGCTCCCAGGTAACACTGAACAAAGAGCAGGGCACAGTTATCATCATTTGCATAGGTGGGGAATGGAGCATATATTTGGATGTGTTTCCCAGGGAAGTGTGTGTGTGTGTGTGTGTGTGTGTGTGTGTGTGTGTGTGTGTGTGTGTGTGCATGTATGCATGTGTGTAGTGTGATGTACTGTGAGCTGTTGAGATTTGGCTGCATGTCTGCTAGGGCACAGCCTCAGTAATAGTTGCAGCACTGCAGCTCAGTGTATTGGACAGGTCCAGATCATGCATGATAGAGACATTGACATCCCAAGCACACACCTATGAGACCTGTCTCTACCTGTAGTTGCACTGGTTGTACCACACCTTGGCTAGATGTTTGTCTGCTGTATGACAGTGAACAATGCCTACTATGAGTTGCAGCACTGCCACAATTTCACCACCAGGAGGGCATCCTCTGCTGTGCATAGACACCTCCACAACAGATGTAGGTGTGGAAGTCCTAGTGCTGCAGGAGCATGAGGTAGGTCATTCATGGCCACAATAACTACCATCTGTGAAGGTAGCAGTGGAATGACCATGTGGATATCGCCTTACCATTGCAGGTGAGTTTAGAGGGCATGGCATGTTCCAGTATGCAACTGAATCTATCAAAACTATCATACATATGGTCATCTTGCACTCTGCATCACCCTTACTAACTCTACTGTGGCTGTGCTATTACTAGCCTGTACCTCCATGATGGCCCTGCACATATACTGCTTTGTAACCACTGACAGGCAGTGACCATGTCTCCAGTGAGTACCATTACTCACCCTCCCTGTGTGTACCTCCCTGACCATGGGTGCAGATATTGCATGTGTCTGTTAGGTAGTACCACACTTCCCTGATTGCTAGTGTCCCCAGTAACCTGTCCTTCCTGAATGGTATGTCTCCCCTGTGTGTCAACAGGCATAAAGGCTGTCCTCATGGTCTGTATGGGGGTGCAGTAGTCACATTCCTTATGTCCAACACACATTGTGTACTTCCTGACTGTATATCCCCACCATTATCATCAGATTTTGCAGATCCTCCAACATTTGACAGTGGCAGTTTCAAAGTGCTGGTTATGGATAAAAATTCAGCTATGAATACAATATCCTGTATAGGTATGACTCAGCACCAGAAATATACATGAAACTGAGGTGTACATACAGTAACAATAAAAAATAAAAAATAAATAGTTTACTTGCATACCTTGTGAGATGGCTATGCAGCAGAATTCCTGATGTTTCTGTGTGCCATAAATCGGATAGCTTTAACAACTTGGACAGTGACTAATGGGTTAAAAAGTACTTGCAGGTAGTCTTACACCGAAAGAGGACAACATACCTTGGACATCTCTGGTCAATAATCATGTTGGCAGCATAAGCTCTGCCCTATGTCCAGCACCACACTGTGGCATGATAAGGAGGTGTCACGCCTTCTGAAAGAGGCCAAACTCACCTCTCTCTGTGAGCAGTGGTTCATTTGACAGTCCATAACCCACTGACCTACCTTCACATGCCAGGTAGGCAGCTATTAGATCATGAATATGTTATATCAGTGGCAGTCACCCTTGCCACTGGCATCCCGCACAATGATGAAGTTAAAGAGCAGGCACCCCCAATGTACTGTAAGTAGAATTTGTGTTAGCTACACTCATAACCTCCCAGTGTGTACTATCCACAGATCTTACACTTACAACACTGCTGTCTTTCTCGTCAAAGCTCCTGAAGCTATTGCAGAGAATGGGCAGCTACATAGTAGAAGATTAGAGTGCCTAAGAAAACAATTTACAAGTTTTAATTTTAAGTATCCATTCAGGCAGTAGAGTTGCCATTCCCTACAGTATAGCTTTTATATACCCCTGTCCACTTCTTTGTTTCTGCTTTTTATTTCATTCATATACTCCCATTTCTACCCTTTAATCTGGTTAAGATATAGATAACACACACATCATTCATGGCCATTTAAGTCTTAGTAAATTGTCCATGCTGCTGCTGTGTGCTGGGTATTGCATAAAGTGCTGTTGACGCACAGGTACAACTGATGAGAACTGCTACTGCTCTTATATAGTAAATATAGTGGGGGGCTTTGCCCCCCACACCCCCCCTACCTAAATATACCAACTCTGAGATCGCTCTCCATTGGGGAAAGGGCAAATCCTCAAGAACGGCCAAGCAAATTCTTTCCTGATGAAAGAATACGCGTATATGGCCATTCGCAGTTTTGAAACTTCGGCGCTTAGGTGTCAATCATTGAGCTGACGAAGAAATGATATATATGTGTCTGCGTGTGTGTGTCTGCGTGTGTGCGTGCGTGTGTGTGTGTGTGTGTGTGTGTGTGTGTGTGTGTGTGTGTAAGTGTTTTGTCTATTAGCTTTGCAGACATTTAGAGAAATGTGAAATGTCTTTTGCTGATTTTAGCACCAGCTTTTCTTTTAGGTTTTTCATCTAGTTTTTGCACTTGTTCAAAAGTAGTTTTCTGCAGATAGTACATTGGGTAAGAGGGTTTATGCGAGGTGGAGACATATGAGAAGTGCAATTTAGTATTGTATTTCCGGGTTTGCTTAGTTTATTTAAGGCAGTGACTAGAACAGTTTTATATTCACTGTTGTATGATGCTGTTATGGATAGTGATTTCTCTGAACCTTTCATGGCAATGGCCAGTATTCATAGTCACTTGTGCAAATCATTTCCCTGATGCTTCTGAATGAGTGCGACACAGACAAGATTATTAGAGGACATTTACGCTAATGCAAAAGACCTTAAAAATAATGAGATGCAAATGAGAAATATTGTAAATTGGTGTATGCTAATGAGGTGATTTTGAAATTCGTAGTATGACATCTTTGCTGTATGCGCATCCATTTAAAGGGATGTCTCACCTTTAATATTCAAGTTGCAATCTCTAACTTGCCCCAGCGTTTTCTTCACTAGTTTATCCAACTATACACCACTTCCCTGACACAAATTCATTTTCCCTTCATTAGTTGTTTTAAGTATGCACAAGTACTAAAATGATGCAAAATAAATTATCTTGCCCAGTGATCACTTTGATAGTCTGACCATGTATGAGCAAACACTTCCCTAATACGCAAATGAATTATTTCCCCCAATAACCCCTTCAGGAGTACATCCAAGTATGCACAAGTCATAAAATCATGCATATTTCTTGGAAACATATATATATAAATTATGAAATTATTCTTCAGTTCTCAAATAAATATTATTTCTGTTGCTTTAGTAGGTTAGGTACTTTAGTTCCTGGATTAATTCATATAGATTTTGAAGGTGTTCTCATTCTTTTGGAGATGATTTCCTTGTCAATAACCTGTCATAGAAACAAGATTACAATTTTTAAATGAGGAGCTGTATTTTTCAGCTAGTTCCTGGTGGTGGTTTTCTTCCTTGCAAATGATAAGATAGTCCATATTGGATAATAGTCCCCTTTATTTGGAGTAAGGGTTAAAGAAAATTGAAAAAAGCTTAGCATCTATTTAGTTATTTTGTCAGAACACAAATTTGTGAAAAAATCTATAGTTTCTTAGTATTCTTTTAAATAAATAGTCAAAAATAATATGTTTCCATTTAGCTATAACATCATTTATTGTGGGGACCTATGTAAACATTTCCAACAGAAAATGTACCAATATTGAATGGAGGACCTGTCATTAATAGATTATAGAATAAGAGTGATGAGTGCTGTTATTTTCCGTAATATTATAATTTTCCATTAGACTGAAATTCCATTTTTTTTTTCATTTAAAGTGGTTTTGTAATTTATAAACATTTATATAAATCTGATATTATAGTAAAAAGACTAAATTGTGTATGTGTATATATATATATATATATATATATATATATATATATATATATATATATATGGTTTCACTTCAGAATCCTGAAATATCACAATCCAGAACTTCATAATCCATAACCCAAAATCCTGAATCAGAAAATACTGAAAATATACAGGACACAAAGAATGACAATATTCCAATACAAGGATACAGAGACACATACAAGACAAAGGGTAACACTTTTCACCAAGTATGGGCAAGGGGGCAAGCTCCCATGCATACCCCCTGCTAATTAAATATATAAACTCCAAGACTACACTCCACAGAAAAAATAGCAAACATACCATCACATCTGTTCATGACTGCCTGTTGTAACCTTAGTAACATTCCCTTTTAACTTGCTATACTACAACATAACTCATGATAGTGTAGTAAAGTGCAATCTTGGAGTTGATATATTTAAGTAGCAGGGGGTGTGGGGGTGCACTCCTCCACATTGATGGTGCAGGGGACTTGCCCCCCTGCTTATATTTAGTGGAATGTAATCTGGTTTGTGTTCTCTATAGTCAGTATATGTATCTTGTGTGTTTTCAGTCTTTTAGGTTTCAGGATTTTGAGTTTACAGGATTTTGAATTTTCAGGATTTTGGGCTTCCAGATTATGAAGTTTTATGAAATTCAGGATTGTGATATTTCAGGATTCTGAATTGAAACATATAGATAGATAGATAGATAGATAGATAGATAGATAGATAGAGAGAGAGATACAATTAGCATAGAAATACAAGAATTTTGGTAATGGATTGCTTCATAAAAATGTTCCTATGCAAAGTTCTTAATTCCTTCTATACTAAGCACTCATTTCTTAAATTTTAATGAAGTATTAGTAACACAGTTAAACTAACTATTTACTTTTCCACTGGAGTATTTTTGGAGTATATACTTCTACTAGAAAAGTAGGAATAAAAGAGGTTAGTAAATTAGAACATAGTTACAAATAAATTTGACAGTAAATAATGTTTAAATTATCTTGGATTTGATTTGCATATTTAAATTGAGAAGAAGTTGATATATTATATTGAAAATAATTAAAACCATAAGTAATTGGATGCAACCTTGTAATATATATTAGAAATCTTCATCTGTTTTATTGTTAGAGTTGTATATGCATTCTTTTCCAGTTAGCTGTATAATAAGGATAAATCTATTTTATGATAACTTTGCCTGTATTAGCTTTTGCACAAGTTTCATGATCATGTAATGTGATATTACATCTATCTCTATTGTATGATGGAAATAGGAAACTTCTGCTTTTTAGGAGACCATAGAAAATGTAATAACATTTCATTAAAAGTTTTTAATATGATTTTCCTGGATTAAAGGGAGTTGATAGAGCAATGTATAAGCCCTTGGGCAGATGACCATTTTATTAATTGAGTCTGTCTTAAAAAAAAAAAGAAATAATTTGTTCTAAGATCTTCTTAGAATAGAAATATTATCAAAATTATTTGTATAATGTACATATATAGTTTCATCACAGAATTGTTTTGCTTAAAATAAGGAATTCTGGTTTATAATAATTGAAAGTTAAATTTAATATTCCTCCCATATTTTGCAAAGTGGTTGAAAGTAATCTACAGGCATGATTTTATTGTATGTTAAGTGTGTTCATCCTTCCTGAACTTCCAAATTCTCCAATAATATATTTTGTTTCCATAAAAAAGTATATTTCATTAGTGTACCAGCCCTTAAAATCCTTTAACTTAATAATGTAAAATTAAATTATATTAATAATAGGAAGGGTTAAAGTTAGTTGAAAGCTTTATAATTAGAGAATTGTGATCCAAGAAGGTACAAGTGGTAATTTTAAAGATATATAGACTGGTTGTCAAGTCTTGTGAGATAAATAATTTTTTAGTTTTTGTAAAAAACAAAAAAACACAGTCACCTTGCTCCAGCAACAGAAGTAATAGCAATAATACAACTGCTTAAAAAAGCCAAAGAGTAATTCTGAAGAATAGAATAAAAGTTGCACTTTGTTATTTTAATTGAAATTTTCTCTGAGGAAGCCACGCCAGTGAGCACGGCGAAAACGCTTCTAATAAACTTGCGTTTAGAACTTCAGAATTACTCTTTGGCTTTTTTAAGCAGTTGTATTATTGTTATTACTTCTGTTGCTGGAGCAAGGTGACTGTGGTTTTTTGTTTTTTGTTTTTTACCTGGTTCGTTGCTGTTCGTGTCCTTTACCAATTTATTAGTTTTTGTTTGGGTGTAAAACAGATGAAATGTGGGAAGAGTGTACAGAATCTCAATCTCTTGAAAGAAACATATTTTCTAAATTTGATAGGTCAACCTATTTTTAAAGCTTTACCTAAAGAAGATAATTTCAAGTATCTTAGATACATTTTTTCTTTCTCATTTAAAATGCAATTAGTAACATCCCCTAATATCAAAAGACCTTTTGACTTATGTAAAATAATGTCAAGTATTTGTGGCAAGCTTCACACCCATACCTGGAAATTAGTAGGCACTGGATGGAGTTGAAATTTGATTATTGTAATTTAGAATTACAACAGTTAATAAACCATCTTTATCCTTATATTTATATAATAGTTTTAGCATTGTTATATTTTTTCTCCAAAGAATCATCATTTCCAATTTTTACTATTAAAGGTAGACTGAGTTAATATTTCATATTTATAAGGAATCCATAATTAATCATTATGAATGAAATGTGATTCCTGAAAAACAATGGGTGGTGTAAAGGATTCACAGTATTTGAGAATATAATTTATTTTTATGTTATTGTTTAGATCATTAATATTTAATGATACTGCAGTTGCATTCATTTAAATTGTAAATTAGGTAAGTGATAGATTATGTTATAATCAGTTTGCTAAAATATTAAAAATATAAAAAGAAAATATGGAATTAGGAATTCCGAGTTTGGTAAGAAAAAATATGCAATCAAATTACTACCTAACCAGATTATCTAACCTGAACTCAGTAAAACTGGACAACAAGGCTAATGAACTCTGAAGTAAATAAGCTTTCCAATACGCGCACACACACACACACACACACACACACACACACACACACACACACACACACACATGCACACACACATATATATATATATATATATATATATATATATATATATATATATATATACATCAACATAATTTCTTCTCTAAATACACCAACGCATCAACTTTCTTGTTTAATGTAAGTAAAATTCAGAATTTAGATTTTTAGCATACAAGTTAAAACTAAGCAAGTTACTCGATAACCTTTAAACTTAATCTTCTGTCCCCTCAAGATTATATAGAGGTCATGAAAGTGTAGTTAAGTCATATACCTAGTTTATTTCACTTATTATTCATGATTGAGTTTAAAACCTGATGTGTTAATATATACATGTAATAAACTAAGATGTTTATCAACAAAATGGTAACGTATAATTAAATCTGTATTAAGTTTATTATCATCATGAGTACCGCATGTACAAAAAATTAATTGAAGAGCATATATATTTATCTTAATCAACTCTATTAGTAAGAACAAGGAATGTATCCATAGAAACAAACACATGTATGTAAGTATGTTTGTGTAAAATATGTATACAGAATCACAAGCACTCTTGAATATGTATATACACACACACACACAAACACACACACACACACTTGTGTACATGAAGATATTTTTTCAGATCTCCTAAAAATGCACTAAATTATAAAAATATCAGTGAATGATTAAAAGTTATATTTTATAAGTCCACATTCAGTTTAATCTTACTATCAACAAGTAGTAGAAATTATATAATCAAAGCTGTTTAGAAATTAGTAATCTCAACATGTTGCACATTGCAGCAAATTTCCTATAAGAAATGTTACTATGCATAAACATCTCTATGTACTCTCTAAATCTTGTATTATCTAGAAAGAGAGATAACAAAATTAACTTATACATACATAATTCATATCCATATCTAAAAACAACATGATTAAAATGTAAATAATATTTCTTATGGTCCTTTCAAGAAATTAGTAGTAATAAGTTAAAGCCGGTCTCATTATGATAATCAGTTACCTAAGATATATTATACCTACTTTTACAATTAGATCACTATACAAGAGATATTCTTGTAATCTGAAAGTTAAGTAAAGGTGAGCAAAACAAATAATGATTAAAATAAAGAAAGGAAAGTAAAAATAAATAGAGTCTAAATAGAATTGTATCACACAACTTCATTTAAATATAAACTTTGCCATCCTTTGCTTTTTCTTTTTTCTTTAATTTATTTTTGTTTTAATTCCGTTGAGTTTACCACTTGTTCTTGTGTACACTGAGCAGTCCCCTTTTAACCAACTGCAACCTGAAGACAAACATGACAATTAGTAATATCCTGAGATTCAGTAACAAAAAAAACACTTCCAAGTCTCCCCAAATAACTGCAAAAAACAAATACTTTACATCTGAAATATTTTAGTGTTATACAAAATAAAATAGCTCACAATTTACTAGGGTGAACTTCTATTTTGTTAATCAGTAAAGTCAAGTTCTTTGCATTGGTTGTGGGAGTTTTTTCTTCTGCAAAAATCTCATGTTTTCACAAAACATGCTGGAGTATGAGGAGAGATGGCAACCATAATTCTTTCTATAAATTCATTTCCATCATTCTCTACTATTTCTTACACATATTGTGAAAATATATATATCATACAGCAAAGGTAATCTGTTTTTTACTTAGAGTTAGTGAATACAAAACAGATATACAAATATAAATATGTATCGAAAATAAAATTATTTGAAATGAAAAGAAATGTACATATCAAGTAAATGGTGAATGTTATAAATATAGCAAGACCACTCACAACCACAAACAAAAGCATACACAATTTTGCCTATGCATGAGTATACTACAAGCAGAACTAAAATATAATTTAGAAAATCAGAGAGAGAACAACAGCTTATCATCCTCTACAAAGATTCTAACTTTTAATTATCAGAACATAAAAAGACATTACATTACTGGCTTTTCCCCTTATTTTTTTTTCTCTTACCCTCTCCATCACCTCTCCCATCCATTTCTGAACAGATAAGCACTAGGTAAGCATAACTTGAATAGAATACTAAAACCAGACATCACTTAGATTAAACTCTGACCTATCAAGAAAGCACCATGAAACACTATAGCAGTAAATCCACTCCTTTAATTGCAAAACTTATCCTTGAAGATCAAAGCCAGAAAACATATGTACCAATCATTTTCTAAAAAGTAGCATATCACAAGTCACAAGCATATATGAAAGCACATCCAAGTGTGAGATGTATAACATATTCAATAATGATAACAAAATGAAATCATGTAATCCATGGATCATTGATTAATCCACAAGTATTCAAGTCAAAGTAAGAATCCATTCCTTGCTTAGATGATCAGGTGATCTTCGATAATAAGCAAACTAAATGTCAGTTAAACAATTGACAACACGATGCTGAATACATAATTTTAACCTTGGTGTAGAGAATTAACTAGATAATACCCAGTAAATAACAAAAATAGTACCAGCAAAGCAAGAAGTGACTAAATAAAGTTAATCAGACAGAAGTTTAGAATGAGAGATGTCTCTTTAAAACTAATTTATGCAAGAGACATATGAATATGTAAAGGCACACAGAAGGAGGAAATGTGCAGAAAGTAAACAAAGATTATTATTAAAATGCATTGGAGTTAAAGAAATACTGTCTTATTAAAAGGAAGATACAACAGGAGTTTATAGATGCATTGGAATAAAGAGGTAATGTGGGTGTGTTTTTTTTTTTTAATTTATAATATAAACACTCATAGACTGAGTGGGGAGAGAGAGAGAGAGATAACACTCACAGTTGTTATTTAAAATTCAAGTTGGGTCCTCTTGTTAAAGTTCTAAAGTAAACAATGAAATAAAAAAAACACAAGAAAAGATGAAAAACAGCATTAAAAGTGAAATAACGTGAATAAAGGTAAATCAAATGACCTGTTATGTAGGGGGTAAAATATTAAGTGAGATAGATATTTGTAGTGTAATATAATAGAATGCACATTATTAATATGATAAAGGTGCAAATAAAGACCTTATGTTAAGATAAAATAAGACGACACTACATATAAACAATATATTACTAATAATGTAATATTTTAATATGTAAGAGATAGCCTGCAAGACAGAAACTTTAAACTTATAATAGTGAATACAAAAAGTATTGATACTTGTTTAGGTGTAAATTAATTAATAAAGTCATGTTTATCAAAGACTAAACAGGGTGTAAGAATTATCAAGTTATAGTCAATTAGTAGGACTGAAAATATATGTTCATATAAAAAGGAGTTCAATATTTTTACCCTTCTATTTTGAAATGTAATTAATACTTAGTTATCTTTGTTTTTGTCAGTAATACCTGCCCATTGGTGTTTTTCAGGGCATTTTTTAAGAGATGTTGATGCCCAGTCCATGTCTTCATCAGTAGAAATGATGTTTTACACACACACACACACACACACACACACACACACACACACACACAGGTTTACTATCGTTAGTTCACATGGCAAAACATTTGCCGTTCAAAATAACAAAATGTTAAACTGAAATGAAACATTTAGAGCATACACAATGTCACCCCAAATGCTCGACACATTTGAGTCAACATTGTCGCTGAAAATGTAACGTGATAGCCGTATAGGAGCTGCTGTAAATCAAACTCCTATATGACATATCACATTTTTGCAGGGGAGGCAAGCCCCCCTGCACCCCCCACACCCCCCACACCCCCTGCTACTAATTTATTCCAACTCTCAGATTGCACTACAGTGGAGATATGGATGAATTTCCTATCCCCACTGTACCGCGATCTCATCCATATAGTCGAACACACTTATGCGAATGCATTTTTAACAGTTTGAACAATGGCAAGCATTATTTTTGCATTTTTTTCCAATGTTTTCATGGCATTGTATTAAATCTAATTAAATTTTGGCCAAGTTTTAACTGATCTTTGGACCAGGCTAATTTCCAAACCAAGTCTCTTGCCCAGAAATTATATAAACTTAACAATAATAGATCTTGGGGGTTGTGACTTCAGTGAAGAAGGCATTTTTTCTTAAGTGCTGTACGCCCTGTCTATTCTGGAAATACTCAAATTATGGGGCCAACAATTCTGAGAACTTTGCGAATCACAGGAGAATGCATAGTTACCCAAGCTTTGGACCACTGGTCACAATACATGGTTAAGATCTACTGGCATAACCTGCTTTAGGTATCTCCTCTGTTTTCATGGTTTAAAGAGTTCTTCAAAAGTTAGCAAAAGGAAGAGTTTAACTGATCATTACAGATTTGTTTTGGCCTTGATGGTAGCAAAATGAAGAGTTTAGCTAATTATGACAGAGTCCTTTTAACCCAGACTGCAATGATTTCCATACAATATGGAAGTAGTGCTGCAGATCACGTCTTACAAGGCAACATTCGACATTTGACATTGGAATTTCAACTTCTCATTACCTGAATGCTTCAGTTTGGATTTTCAGAAATGATCTTTCTAATCAAATCTTGCAAGCCTTTTAGAAAGCAAGGAAACCTTCCACTTGAATGTCTTACTGACCAGGGTGGAAATGTATTTTTTTGGTGTGATACACAATTTTATTCTCCTACGGTACTGCAACATCCTGAAATCCTCAGTTACCTTGCTTAGCCTGTGTCTAGTGGCCTTTCTTACCTGTCTATTCAGACAAGCTGCACAGCCTTATTGTTATTCCCTCCTTGATACCTGTCTGTGGCATCTAGGTTGATTCTAAAGCTATTTCTTTAAGGGGATGATGGAAATGAACCCTCCGGAACAGACCCACATATCCTGTTGAAACATAAACTTTTGTTCTGGAAATAATTGCCAAGTTTCCCCTTTGAACTAGTACACAAATTGCCATTAAAATTTCTCTTGGAAAAGGTTCTTTTATTGCCTCTTTCACAAGATAGAAGAGCTCAGTGTTGGCACTCATGCAATGTGAGCTGTATAATATAAATTTCATACATGCAGGGCAATTTTGACTTTTAACCTTTCCTTCGTGCCTAAAGCTGCATTGTATGCAGATGTAAACAAAAAGATCCAGCTTCTCTTTATTTATCTTCATCTTAAGGATGAACAGGAGGAGACTTTGCACAAACCTGGAGCCCATAAGACACATCTGCATATATTTCCCAGGACCAAAGACACTTTTTGCATCCTGTAGCACACGTTTACAGAGAAACCATTTTATAACATCACTACAACTGCACTCTGTTATAGCAGCAGCTACTTTGGTTGCTATTTTCAGATCAGCAATATTGACAGCCATATTAGATGCAGTCACCTGGTCCTTATTCCATATTTGTAGTTAGCACATCAAATTAGATATGGTCTCCATAGCCAGCTCTTGCTTTTCTGCTGCTGTTACCCATGATGTGCTTGCTGCAGGCACCATCTGAAATTTGGATGTACAGCTTGCTATTCTACTCATCTAGTTAAATGAAGAGAGGACACAGAAATATCATGATAGAGTTGTTTGAGTTATTCATTTTAATGTTAGCTGATTAAAGTGCCCCTGTATTCACAGCACTGACCCACCCTCCACTCTCAATTTAAAATGCTTTGATTGCTTTACAAGGACAGTTTGTCTTGTAGTCCTCCTGCTGCACTGAAGAGTAAAATTCAGCCTTTTAAATTTGGCAGT
>NC_056747.1:229136140-229258640 GCF_019279795.1 Protopterus annectens | reverse complement strand
ATCTCTGATTCTACCTGGATGGTGTCCACTATGCTGGCAAGCTGGCACACCCCAATCATTGGCCAAATGGCTGCTGGTCAGCATAAATCAGGGCCTCTGTCAGTTGACAGAGAGTTCTGACAGTGAGTAGGAGGCAGGTAGAAAAAGACTTGGATGAAAAAAGTGAGAGTTGCTGAAAAGCCTTATGCTGTATATGTAACACGTAACTCAAACACACTGCGTTAATTTTTTATTATTCCATCTGTAGCAGTAAGAGTCCACCAATCGGGCATGTTGTAGGGGTGGGGTTACACAGAATGAGGGGAACAAGGGAGCAGCAGAGTAATGATGCAAAACAATCTACAGGAAGGATCAGGTTCCAGCTCCTTAGTGCCAGTGCACCCCAAAAGCAATCAATGGAAGCAGCACGGCCAGAGTTTGCACTAAGTTTCTAATGGTGCTCTCTAGTGCAAATGCAAAAAGTAAATCTTAGACTATGCAACACTGAAAGTTGTAGAATAAAAAACAATAAGTGCAGACAGGCACAAGAGTACCAGAGTAATTAGTTATCAGTAAATTTTCAGAACCTGGAAAAGAAGGAAAGAGGCAAACCAACATAGAACTGCCTGTACAAAACAGAAGTAGATTCACAAATGAAGTAGCTGAAAAAAGCAATTAAGAAAGTGCAGGCCGCCAGGTAGAGTAGGGTAAAATTCATTAATTACAGAGGGAAGGGGAACTTAAGCTGCAGAGGGCTAGTGGAAGCTATTTTTGATTCTAGTGCTGTAAAGCAGTCAACAGATAACTACCAAGCACAAGCCAAGCAGACAAGAGACATTAAATTTTTTTGGAACTATTTTTAGCAGTGTATCACTAAGTGGATAATAGAATGAATGTGTAAATCCACCTTATACTAAATTATTATATTAGATCTGTTAGCTTTTCCATGGCTGGTTGTTTTATTTACTCAGCTAAAACTTGCAATTCTGTAGTCTTTGGGAAGGTACATTCCCCAAAATGCATTATTACATTAGGTCTATCAGCTTTTGCAGAGGTGGTTGTTGGATTTACTCAGCTTAATCTTGCAACGCTGTGGTCTTTGGGGGGATGCAGTCCCTAAATTAACTTATTATATTAGGTCTGTTAGCTTTTACAGGGCTGGTTATTGTATTTACTCAGATAAAAATTGCAACTCTGTGGTCTTTGGCGGGATCCAGGCCATGGCTATCTGGCTTGTGAAAGTAGCTGATGGTGGACATTTGGGGACAAACTCTGTAACAAGTAAAGAGCAATGTAATGACTGGCTGATATTACATGTTTTTGGGCTGATGACGTTACTTTTGAACTTGCATCAGAAGTCTTATTTTTGATGGAATACTAAGGCTTTATTCAGGTTATTTCCTCTGCCACAATTTCTACAGGGCACTCACTGGAGCTGGTTTTCCAGCCTGTGTAATTATACTGTACCTGGTGATGGAATTGGTATCATGAGCTAATCGCCCTGTGATACAGTTTTAAATAGGCGTTCCATCAGTAAGGTTATACTAAAGTTAAGGTTACACTAAGCTGACCAAGTTTCAAAAAAATAAATAGTATAACCCTTGGTGCAAAAAGTTCTCTACTGATTCAGCTTTTAGCTGAGCTAAGGGACAGTGTGTGCCTCATATATAACTACTGGCATATAATAAGGCTGCCTCCTGTACTTTACATCATCTTGTCCTTTCAAATAACATTGCCCCCTGCATTTTAAATTATATTGCCCTATCAGATAAGGCTGCTTCCTGCACTTTAGACCATTTTGTCCTATTAAATAAGGCTACCTCCTACACTTTACAACATCTTGCCCTATTATGTTCCACGCCTGTGGTGACTCATACATAATGGTATGATTCTTAGCTTCATGAGCTATGCAAACTTAGACATTGGCTAGAGTGCAAGTTGAAAAGAGTGCACGCATCAGAGGACATGCTTAGACTAGATGAATGTTGTGCTGATTACCAACCTGAGGTATCATATGAAAATGCATTGTACTTTTCCGAGATTTTCTGTACCTGCCATAACTTAAGCATACTTCCTTTTGTTGACTTACCTTGTGTTTCTTGATATGTAATCACTCACGTCATTGCTGCATGAGCTTTATTGCTTGCGGAATATGTGTGTGTGCAGTTCAGATGAGAGCAATGTGTCTGTGCTTGCAGTGTTTGTGTTATATTCGCTCATAACCTTACAGAAAAAGTGATCATATAGTGAGTCAAGTGTTTTTATGTGTATTAGTGATCTCATTTTCTCTGAGGTACAATAACTTTAGCAAGAAGATAATAAAGTAAGGGTGTTCAGGATGAAGTGGGTCTCTCATCTCCTGGGAAAAAAAAAACACTTTTAAAAGTTTTTACTGAACCTTTGCCTGTAAACTGTGCAGTCTCAAGCACATTTCTTTTGAAGGTTTATGTATTCATCTTGTGAATTTTGTGAAATTTCCACTTAGCAGTTGTCCTGAAAGGTTTCAAGGAAAGAGAGCAGAACCACTTATATCATAATGTTTGACTTACTGATGTCTGTATCATGTTGCATTGCAGGGTGTCTCCAGTTATGAACTCAGATTTTAAGTCTGAATTTATTTGATCGTGTGTCAGTGTTTGGAAACTTTTTTATTATTAATATTCACTCACTATATTTACATTTCTGACTTAGTGCAGTTTACACTACAGATCATTTTAAATGTTGTTTTTGCCATTTATATCAGTACTATAGGGTCTTAGGTGTCCGAGGGCATCTATAAGCCTAGTCAGAATGTGTTGGCTTTCGCCACCCCCTTAGATTAGCTCCCTGTGCCTCAGTCCAGCAGATCCATTAGTTCCCTGTGCCTCTGTCCAGCAGAGCCACTGCAGTGATCCCCGGGGTAAATTTTCTGTTTCCCATCCACTCGTCAAGGTTTCTCTTGATGAGTGTTAGTGAGGGGCTCTGCTTAATGTAGATTGGGAATCCTGTTCCAAAGCATGGGAAGTCTCTGGGACAGGAATCTATCCCTCCAGCACATCCTATTTATCTTTGTGGTGATGTTTAGATCCCTAGAGCATGTGGCTCTTGGACATTTGTTTTTTTTTTAGGTGGAGCATATCCATCAATTCTGGGTTGGACATGGCCTTGTATGTCAGGCAGAGATCACCTCTGAGTAAGCGGTATGCAACCGAGTACAGCTGGAGTTTCTTGAGTCAGGCTGCATAGGGCATATGTTTGTGGCCAGTAATCCTCTTGGTGAGGTACTTCTGTGGTCTTTCCAGCTGTTGCAGATGTCTTGTAAGGTACATCCAAAATGGGGAGTTGTACTCTATGATGGGTCTGATGAGTGATGAGTAGAGGGGCACAATAACCTCTTTTGGTATAGATGCGAACCCTTTTGTGATTAGGTGGGCCACATAGAAGGATTTTCTAACCACCTTGGCAATATGATTATCAACAGAGTGATTACTATCTACATGGGTGCCCAGATCCCTTATTACATTTTCTGTATTTAGGGGACTGCCACCTATGTGGTAGTTCATGGGTACTTTGTTTTTTCCAAAGTGGATGACTATGCACTTTTTGGCATTTAGCTTGAGGCCATGATTTTGACACCAGGTATCCATCTCAGTAAGACCCTTCTGGAGGATGTATGTATCAGCTGGAGAGTCAATTATGGCCCCCAATTTGCAGTTGTCTGCAAATTTAGTCAGCCATAGTCCTCCTTTGCTTGCCTGTCCCTCTGAGAAGTATATACTGAACAGGAGGGGTCCCAGGACTGAGCCCTGGGGGATGCCACTTGTAACTGGTTTAGAGTCAGACCTAGAGCCTGCAACTCTCACTGTGTGGGTTCTATCAGTGAGCCAATTGGCAACCCATCTCGTGACATAGGGGTTTATGTTCAGGCTGGTGAGCTTGTCTATAATACCAGAATGGGGAAAGGGGTTGAAAGCCTTTGCGAGGTCTAGGTAGGCTGTATGGACCTCCTTTCCCTCATCTAAAGCTTTGGTAACTGTCTCAAAGAAGTCCACCAGGTTTAGGAGGCATGATCTGCACTTAACAAAGCCAAACTGGGTAGGGTCCAATGTTTGAAGGTTCCCAATGTCTCTGTTAATGAATTCCATGACGATGCACAACATAGCCTTGCAGACCAGGCTAGTCAGGCTTATAGGGCGATAGTTCCCGGGGTCTGTTGTGGCTTCACCTTTGTGGAGCAGGATAATGCTTGCTGTGCACCACTCTATGGGTACGTAGCCTGTAGAGAGGCTGAGTTTGAACAGTGTGTTTAGGTGAGGGGTTAGTTCATTTTGGAGCTCATGTAAGACACAGCCTGGGACACCATCTGGTGGTTCCATTAAAGCTGTATTTTTGGCTTTGGATAGGGCTGTTGTAACCTGTGTGCCAGTGATTTCTGGGGCACTACATTCTTCTGGTATGGTTATCTGTCCTTTAGCAGGTGAGAGGGGAGGTGAAGTTTTCACTAAACCTGTCTGCCAGAATGTTGGCAATATCAGTCGGTTCAGTGAATTTTGTGCCATTCTGTAGGAGTGTTGGGTATTAATGGATTGTCTCAAGACTGTAACATACTTTTTAATGGAGCACTCATTGTTTCTGTCAGTTTAAAAGTACTGTTATATAACTGTTAACTATTTTCTGTGGAGAAATTGTTTTTAATTTAACATTGTGGGGTGGGCCTACCACAGTGTTTGAAAGTGCTTTTTACTGTGTTTTTTTCTGTCAAAAATAAATAGATATATAGATAGATACATTTTGTGGCCTGGTAGTTTTACTAGCATTGATAGATAAATAACTTTTGTGGACTGGTTGTTTTACCAGCATTGCTGCTTGTTTTCTCCAGGATAGAGCCACCATTTTTGGCTTGACCATGGAACAGTAAGGAACTTGAAAAAGTTTGTTTGTTTGAATTTAACTGTTGAGGCTACCCACTCAAGTGTGTTAGCCTGTGTTTAGATTTTACTGTTCTTTTCCTGCTGTTTAGCTGAAAAAAAAGAAAAAAAAAAAAATAAAATCCTTGTTTCCCACCTTTCCTGACCTAGAATAGTCCATTATACAGGCATTGCTGTATTCTGGACTTTTGAATAGTTCCTGTGTTGCCCATTTCCTTACTTGGACTGAAGGAAGCCTCTTTGCTCACCAGTGGGAGTGGGGAGCCTTGAGCAGCCTATCTGTCCCTGGAGGAGTGACCTCAGCACAAGAATCTTGTAGTTTATTGGCCGTTTTGGGCCAATTTCTAGCTCTTTAAAGTTCCCTGTATAAAAACCCGCTTTTACACGGCTCTGCGTGATTGTGCGCATAGCGCAGCATCAGGCAGCGCCGGTTAATCAGGTTTTAACTATTCCCGGCTCCACAAAGTCTACTCTTCAGTTTCTCCCTTAGAACTGCTCTATCTCTCAAATTAACCACTCTGTTCTCAATCTAAGGCCCTGCACTTGCCCATATAAGCAATCTTACAATTTAACACTAGTAAGCTAAAAGCACTACATCCTTATATACTCCATTTGAGCACCTTGTCCCCTATTGGTCCTTTTTGATTCTGTGATAAAGGAGTTCCCTATACTATTCTAGCCTGTCCAAAGGTCAGTTAATGGTTTCCTCTCCAGTCCAACTGGTGAATCTGGGAATCTTGAGGCAATGTTACAACTGTCTCATGTACATAGACAACCATCTCCTCCTCCCAACAAGTTCAAATATATGTGAGAGATGCAACCATATAGCCAAACTGGAGGCTGAGCTCTATCAACTCAGAACTGGTGCAACCAGTCAGGAGGAGAAGGTAACCTCGCACATCACAAATCCAGTCTCACATAGTCCTACGACAACAGCAAATCAAACACATAAACACACAATAACATACTCAGAGGCTCTAAATAAAAATCCACCTAAGCAGCAGAGACCTCCAAAGCAGACATCCAAGCAAACGCTACCCCAAAACAAAACACTTGCAACACATAGCTCACAAAGTCAGTGTGCCAAACAGTCACAGCCCTTAAGGCTAAAATAACACACCTGATACACTTGTAATAGGTGATTCTATAGTCAGACACACTGATGTCCCACTCACCAGGCTGAACAAAGAGAGGGTCACAGTGAGCTGCCTGTCGGGCGCTATAATCCGCCACATAACACAAGCACTCAGGTCACTCCAAAGCAAGTACAAATATGACTCAGTTATTGTCCATGCTGGTGTGAATGACCTGAGACGTACCTCCCTCGACTACATGAAAAGAGACAGAGGAGCTCTCTGATCATGTAGCCTAGGCCGGTATGACCCTGACCTTGAGCAGCATCTTACCCTCACCTAGAATGATGCCGCAGTATAAAGACAAAATGATCAATTCCAACAATTGGCTTAAGTATTGGTGTCATTCAAAGGGGATCCAGTATCTGTCTGTCTGGGATGACATGCTCGACAAGCCACGTTGCTTCGCTAGGGACGGCTTGCACCTGTCACCCCTGGGCTTTCAGATATTGGCAAAGGCTCTTGCCACCCCCATTGTGCCTTTTTTAGGCAAGGCTCAAAAGACAAACCCACCTCCATTAACAACACAATGAATAAGAAACTAAGGGTAATGCTGCTCAACGCCAGAAGTCTAAACCTCAAGATGCATGCACTCGAAGCCCTCCTCAGTATGGAGAACATCAATATCTGTGCAGTGACAGAAACCTGGTTCAAGGCTCCAGAGAGCACCCCAGCACTACCAGGTTATACCTCATATCATGCTTTTTGGCCCCAAAACTCAGACCGAACCACAAAAGGAGGGGGAGTATCCATATTCATCAAAGATACCCACACCTCCAGGTTAGTGGCATTGCATGAAGCATTGGAGACCATCCATGTGCAACTAACAGTGGGCAAAACTGCTTTTCAGTTTGTAGCATGTTACAGACCACCCTCTCAAAATCAGGAATCCCACCCGGCTTTCCTGAGAACACTGGAGAATATGAAGATCTCTCCAACCACCATTATATTGGGTGACTTCAACTACCCAAACATAGACTGGGAGCATTACTCAAGACCCAACACACTAGCCCAAAGGTTCCTAGAATTTATAAACTCAAATGCTATGGAACAACTAGTCACCACTCCCACAAGAGGAGAAAACATACTTGACCTGATCATCACCAACATGGGGACTCTAAGCTCCTTACCAGTGGTATACCCCTCATTGGTAAGATCGGACCATAAATTAATCTCACTGGATATCCACATCCCGACCCCACCCCCAGCCCAGAAAACCACAGTGAAAAACTTCTCAAAAGCAAACTTCACACTTCTCAAAACCGAGGTGGAATCCTTTAAGGCCCCCGGGCCAGTGGAAACTACAGCCCAAACTGCAGAATCCTATATAAACACATTCTATGGACACCTCCAGGAATGCATGGATCATGCTATCCCAAACAAAACCAAGACCCAATCTTCCAAAGGCAGGCGTCCAGTCTGGTGGACCCCAGCCATAAATAAGCTGTACAACAGAAGGAGGAAGCTACTACATGATAGAGCAAAATCCCTAAAAGGGAAGGCATCTCTGATCAGTACTAGCAAAAAACTACAATCCCTCATAAAATCCTGCAAGGCCAGCTTCGAGAGAAAAATTGCACAGGACACTAAAGATAATCACAAGACTTTCTTTAGTTATGTTAGGAACCTGGGATGCAACTCCCAGATATGCTCAGAGTTGATCCAAAATGACAAACATACACTGAACCCACGGACATTGCCAACATCCTGGCAGACAGGTTCAGTGCAAACTTCTCCCCCCCAAAAGAGCAAATATCTATCCCAGCAGAGTGCTGCCTCCCTAACATCTCAGATGCTCAGGTGAAAGCTGCCCTCTCCAAAGCAAAAAACACAGCATCAATGGGACCAGACAGTGTCCCGGGTTGCATCCTACATGAATTCCAAGAAGAACTAAACCTTCACGTAAAGCTGCTGTACAATCTCAGCCTTACTACAGGATTTGTACCCAAAGAATGGCGTACAGCAACAGTGGTCCCACTCCACAAAGGTGGTGCCTCTACGGACCTGGAAACTATCGCCCCATAAGCCTGACTAGCCTAGTCTGCAAAGCTATGGAGAGGATCATCATGGAACTCATAAACAAAGACATTGGGGACCTACAGACACTAGATCCTACCCAATTCGGCTTTGTTAAGGGCAGATCCTGCCTCTTGAACCTGCTCGACTTCTTTGAAACAGTCACCAAGGCCATAGATGAAGGGAAGGTAGTCCACACAGCCTACCTGGACCTTGCAAAAACATTCAAAACAATACCCCACTCAGGCATCATAGATAAGCTATCCAGCTTAAATATAAACCCCTATGTCACAAGATGGGTTGCAAACTGTCTCAAAGACAGAACCCACAGGGTCAGAATTGCTGGAGCCATGTCAGACGCAAAACCAGTTACAAGTGGCGTCCCACAAGGCTCAGTCCTGGGACCTCTCTTGTTCGGTATATATTTTTCTGAGGTACAGGCTAACATGGGAGGACTGTGGCTGACCAAGTTCGCAGATGACTGCAGACTGGGCGTCATAATTGACTCTCCAGCTGACATGAGCATCCTTCAAAAGGGTCTCACTGAGACGGATAACTGGTGCCAGAGCCATGGCCTGAAGCTAAACGCCAAAAGGTGTATAGTCATACCCTTTGGCAAAAACAAAGTGCCCACAAATTGCCACATAGGTGGTAACCCATTAAGTATGGAGGAAGTAATTAGGGACCTGGGGACCCAAGTTGATAGTAATCTCTCTTTCAACAACCACATTGCCAAAGTGGTTAGAAAGACCTTCTATATAGCCCACCTTATCATGAAAGGTTTCACATCTAGATCAAGGGAGGTCATCGTGCCCCTTTATTCATCCCTCATCAGGCCCATAATAGAATACAATGCCCCATTTGGGATGTACCTTACCCGACACCTGCAGCAACTAGAAAGACCCCAAAAGTACCTCACAAAGAGGATCAAGGGACTCAAACAGATGCCATATGCTGCTCGGTTAAAGAAACTCCAGCTCTACTTAGTTGCATACCGCCTACTTAGAGGCGATCTATGACTGACGTATAAAGCTATGTCCAACCTGGAATTAATGGACATGCTCCACCTCAGAAAATCCAAATCCCTTAGAGCTATGCACTTGAGGGACTTGAACCTCAGCACAGAAATAAATAGGACATGCTGGAGGGACAGATTCATAACCCAGAGGCTCCCTTTGCTCTGGAATAGAATCCCAGTTCATGTTAGACAGAGCCTCTCACTGACTCTCTTCAAGAGCAATCTTGACGAGTGGATGGGAGATCATAGGTTTACCCCGGGGATTACTTCTGTGTCACTACTAGACAGAGGCACAATAAACTAACCTTGAAAAGGGCACAGTAAACTCAAATCAAAGAGTGGCGAAAGCCAAACACACTCTGGCTAGGCTTGTAAATGCCCTATGGCAGATAGCCTAGTATGAACCTATGAACAGGTTGTCAGTCACTGTGTCATCCCTTATTCCAGCCAGAAAAAGATAAGGTTAAGCAAACAGCCTTTGCCAGTACAGAAGCATAGCAATTTGACTCAGTGACAGGCAGATGACTCTGCTGTGGACATTTGTTGTACCTCAGACCCACTCATCTTTTACCCTGCATCCCTCTGGTGTAGCACCTACAGTCATTATGGACTGGGGTTAGCCAGTTCCTCTGCAGCCATGGGGAATCCCCTCAGTGGGCAATGAAAATCACTCTTGCTGGTCCTGGGAGAGGGAACTGGGAAGGTTTCCCTGTTGTGTCAGAATGTTGTGCCCATCACCGGGGAAGCAGCAGCTGCCATTAGTAACACAGCTGGCCCCATTTATCCTGTCAAAAAGAAACATAAAACTAACCAAGTATCTATTCCTCCTCAAATTCCTTTGGATAAGAGCAGTTTACTGAGACTAGCTCAGGGTGTGAATCAGGCTATTGATCCTCCTTTCATGAAGAGATTCAAGATTCTGAATCTGAACAGAAGATGTAGGAACAGATTCAGGGATTTGTTCTCAGATTTCCGATTCATACTCTGAGGAGAGTTCACTTTCTGATTCTCTATGTGGGGGGTTCTCTTTCTCTGACATTATTGCTAGAACGTCCCAGTGTTTTTAGTGGGAGAAAACAATGAGGTTTCACGGTCCCCCAAGAAATACTATGAGTTCTTACAGAAGGATTTTCCAGAACCTAAATCCATTTTCCTGTCATGTCTGCTTTAGAGGATGTGTGTCTTACTGCCTGCAATTTCCCTGATAGTCAGCCAGCTACCCCTAAAAAGGCAGAAAAGACCATAAAGTTCCTCAGTCTTTTAGTTTTTTATACACTATTCCCAACCTAACCCAGCAGTTATAGCCTTAGTTGACTCATCTTCTGCTAAACATGTAGTTAATTCTAATCCTACTCTTTCTGATAAAGATGGCAAAATTATTGATAGGTATGGGAAAAAAGACTATACTTCTGCAACTTTAAATTTCAGAATTTTAAATTGCCATGCTCATATGTTAAAGCTTACTTTGATATATTCTGACATATGAGAAATGTTTTACCTACAGTTTCTTCTTGTAAAGAAAATCTGCTTTAAATAACTTAGTTTTGTCTAGCCCAGAGATCACTACTCATTGTTTGCAGTGTGTTTATGGGTCTATTGATACTTCTTCCAGAGCTATGGCCACTGATATGATTTTAGGGAGTCTTGTTTGCTGCCTTTTCAGAACCTACCAGATGATGTTAAAAGTGAGATTTTAAATTCTCCATTGAATTGACATTTAGTGTTGGACCCTTTGCTCCCAAGATGATCAAAAGGGGCAAGCTGATCCAGGGAATCTCTATGATTTTTCAGCACTCCTTTTCCAAATTGTCCAAGGCATTATCTTTCTCCTTATTCAGTTTCAGAAAAAATAGAATATATTTTCTTAATAGAATTCAGGTAAACAGACATTTAAAAAGAAGTGGAAAGGAGGTTCCAAGTCTCAAACCTCCCAAACCCAAGGACACTGCAACAGGTCCGAATGACTATTCAAGAGGTCTTGTGGCCCCCTCCCACCCTGGCCCCTTTTCTCTTCCAGAAAGTCTGAATCTCCGTTTTTTTTTCTCTTTGTCAACAGATTGCTTCAGACAAATAGTTCTGAAAAATCATTCATCAGGGTTTCAGATGGCAGTAGGAGGAAATTCCTCCTTTCAAGGGTATAATTCCTCGTCCTACAGATCAGACTGCTTTGTTTCCACCTGTACTTCATCTTTTGGATCTTTCCTTCCTAAACCTGTTTGTAATAGTGCCCAAATTGAAAATGATGTCACTTCACAACCTGTTGCCTCTTCTTCCTGTTTCAAGTTTCCTGGTAACACTGCACTTAAAAGATACTTATCATCACATCCCTGTTCATACAGACTTCTGGTATTTCTTAAGGTTGTGTGTGTCTGTGTCACATTGTGAGTCCTGTGCCTTACCCTTTGGACTATCCATTGCACCAACAGTGTTCACAAAGTGTCTAGATCTAGCTATAGCACATTGCAGGCTACAGGGTATCCACATTTTTCCATTTTTGGATGACTTGCCTATCCTTGCAGTGTATTTTAAATGTCCGGAGTCTCTTATCTCTCTTCAGTGAGAGATTTCCATTTTTGGATGACTTGCCTATCCTTGCAGTGTAGTTTAAATGTCCGGAGTCTCTTATCTCTCTTCAGTGAGAGATTTCTTGTACAAGTTGAGATTTCAACAGAACATTCAAAAGTCTTTCTTGACTCCCTCAGCCAAGATTGCAATAATGTGATGTCACCTAGACACCTCAGTTCAAAGAGGTTTCTTTCCACAGGAAAACACAGATCTTTATTTAAATACATTTCTAAGGTTTGTCACTCAGACTTTGGTCACTAAGAGGGAATACCTCAAGATTTTTCAGTCTCATGGCATCTATGATTGTCATGATACCCCTGGAAATACTCCACACGAGAAAGATACAGTGGTATCTGAAATCTCTTTGGTCCCAGCATCAACAACTTTATTTTTTCCAGGTATCAATACTGGGGTTTGTTAGAAAAGAAATCCCTTCATGGAGACAATAGATTTCTTTAAATCAAGGTCTCCCCCTCAGTCACCACAGATGATTCAGACTTTGCTTGGGGAGCAGTTACAGGCGAGATAAAGTACAGGGAGCATGGAACTCCAAGGACAGATGTGAACACACACATCAATCTATCTATACATATATATATATATATATATATATATATATATATCAGGAAAGGAGATGCTTGCCCTGATAAGGGCAATCAATTTTCTGAAGTACCTTTGGTCTCTGGGACATCTTCAAGTGGTTACTGACAATACCTAGTGATGTGGTACATCAATAAGCAAGGGAGAACCAGGTTGTACCTCCTTTACAGGCCAGCCATGTTAGCTTGGGACATAATTTCACAGTACAGTCTCACTGTATAGGCATCATAGACTCCATCAGAGCAAAACTGTGTGGCAGACAAGCTGAGCAGGACCAGGTCAAACCCTCACAAATGGAAACTAGATCTAGGGGGTTTTCCAAGATTTGATCCATCTGTGTGGGGTTCCTCAAATCATACATCTCAACCTCTTAGTGTAGGAAATCTGGACATAGCCTAAAAAAATGGAGGGACAGAGGTCCAAAAATAGGGACAGATTTTAAATATTGCGCTAATAAACTTTGAAATGTGCAAGAATAACAGGGTTTATCTTAACATGCATTTTCTGAAAGATATAATGTCTGAAACTCAAATGTATGATATAATTCATTGACTTCAGTCCTTATTGAGTTGCTAGAAAATGACACATTTTATGAGGAACAGACCAAAAATATGAGGCAAAAATCTGGACAGTTGAGAGGTATGCAATCAAGCATACACTTTGCCTCCTCTCTG
Organism: Protopterus annectens; assembly: GCF_019279795.1. NCBI lineage: Eukaryota > Metazoa > Chordata > Ceratodontiformes > Protopteridae > Protopterus > Protopterus annectens. Next base: position 229,245,748 of record NC_056747.1, on the reverse strand, counting down.
ACCAATCCACTGGCAAAATTTTGTTCTAGGACTCCATGCATGAAGGCCTGGAAGATAGATGCCTTTTCTTTTCATTGGACAGGAATGTTCCCGTATGCTTTTCCACTAGAAGATACAGAAAAAATCCTCCAATATCATTGTAGTGACTGTTTTCTGCCCATTCAACCGTGGTTCTCCCTTCTTTTGGAAATGGACAGGCAGTTACAACAGGCTTCCTCACAAAATGGATTTCCTTATGCAGGGGTGTTTGATACACCCTGACATTAATCATTTTCAATTGACTGCCTGGATGATAAGGTCTTAAGTCTTTTTAGGGACCCATTTTCTGAGGATGTGCAACAGGTACTAATGGAGGCAAGAAAGCCTTCTACTAGAAAATTATTTATTAGCAAATGGAAAAGGTGTCCTGGCTGGTGTCAACAACATAACCACACCCATTCAAAGCTACTTGTTTTCTGTTTTTACAATGTTTGTGTGAGTTACTATCCTATGGCCTTTCTTATTCTTCTATTAAGGTTCCTTTATCAGTCATTTCAGCATGTAGGCCCATGGATCCTTCTCTTTTGAGGTAGTCACATGTCAAAATGTTCTTGAAAGGGGTTTTGCATAAGAGGCCTCCAAGTAAACTGGTGGCTTCTCCTTGGGATCTTGGTTTTGCATTAGAAAAACTATCACTTGCTCCATTTGAACTATCTAATCTGGCTGACTCGAGGTTCTTATCTTGGAAAACAGTTTTATTGATTACTCTAACCTCTAAAAGAAGAATATCTGAGTTTCAAGCTCTTATGGTGAGTCAACCTTACCTCATTTTCCACAAGGTCAGTGTTTCTTTGAGAACTAATTCTTCTTTTATGCCTAAAGTGGTATCCAAGATTACTTTAAGTCAAACTATCCATCTCCCTGTTTTCTTTCCTGAACCTAAAAATGAGGGAGAAAGGATACTCCATATATTGGATGCTCACAAACAACTCAGGTACTATCCTGATAGAACTAAATCTTTCAGATCATTGGACCAATTGTTAATTTCTTATGAAGGTTAAGAAGAAGGGACAACTGGTGTCAAAGCAGACTATTTCCAAATAATTGTTTAAGGCTATTACTTTTAGTTATACTTACCAAGACATGTCTATTCCATGCAGGGTCAAGGTTCACTCTACAAAGACTTTGGCTTCTTCTATGGCTTTTTGGAAAGTGTTGGATTTTAGAAGTATTCTAGAAGCTGCTACTTGGTCCTCTGTACGTACTTCTACAAAGTACTATAGTCTAGATTGCTTCTCTAGATCTAAGTCATGCTTTCCTCACACCATTCTTTAGTGGCTCCTAGATGCTTCTCCTTTCACCTCCCAAATAGAGTTATCTATGGTAATCTATACACGTATAACTAAGGCTACTGCAGCAGTGACCATACTGCTGCAGTAGCCATTCCCTCCGTCTCCCTTGTTTTTTTTTTGAGGGGGGGTTGGTATGATTTCTATGCCAGGGGGTGTGCACATTTATTTTTTCTTATTCCTAGCCATTCAGCCTCTCTCTCTGCTGCATAGCTCTCAACCTCTTGGAGCAAGAACTCTGGACAAAGCCATAAATAATGGGGGGACAAAGGCCCAAAAATAGAAAAATGTTTTAAATATTGCCCTTACAAACTAAGAAAGTTGATAATATAACAGATTTTGCAGTAGCATGAATTTTCTGAAGGGTATGAAGTCTGACTCTGTCATTATTTTCTCACTTCAATCTTCAAAGATTTGGTAATGATTTGCCAGAAAACCACACTTTTATGAGTAACAGGCCAAAAATATGAGGCAAAAATCTGGACAGTCTGCAAAAAAGGTGTACAATTGAGAGGTATGCCCCCCCTGGCAGGAAAGCTCTGAAGGGCTTTGCACCCATCATTGTCTTGTACTCAGCTCAACTCAAGCTGTATGATAGTCTGGGTGTCTGGAAGGTGCCCTGAAGCTTTGGAAGATGGATGGTTGTTATATCCTTGGCAGAATATAACACATATAGCTAAGGCTACTGCAGCAGTGATCATTTGAGCATCTACTGCTTTGGTAAGTTCAACTTACACGTTTGTACTTTCTACATTCACTTGTTACAAAAACTGTAAGAGACTGAGACTGAACAATGTGTTGTTTAAGAAGCATACATTGATATTTTCATGACCCATTGATGCAGTATTTTTAGCTTTTGATAGCACTTTTAGGTCTTGGTTTTGTGTGATAACTGGAGTGAGCCAGTTTCAGGTATATCTTGAGGGACACATGGAGTGGAGAGAAGGATATAGTTAGAGCTAAATTTACCAGTCAGTAGGTTCTCTATATCTTCAGCCTCAGTGTAGGTATCTGTCACAAAAGGAGATACTGCCAGTCCAGCTAGCTGGAAGTTTGTAAATAATTACATGTCATTTGTGCATATTAACAAGATTCACATGCTTGTGTTACAACTGAACTTCAGAAAAATAGCTGAAATTAAATTACTTTATGGCCATGTAATAAAAGGCTGTTATATTTCAGTTTTAGTACAGTAACAGACACAATGTCTAGAACTAGAAGTTTTTGGTATTGTCTTAGAAGTGTTTATTGTTTTATGACTTCCAGGATCTGGCTTAGATCTAAGAAAAGCCCTTGTTTATGTATTTTTACAGGTAGATGCTAAATGCTACCAGCTGCATCAATGGTTGTTTTTCACCTGCAATAGAGTCAGATGACAAAACATTATGTTATTCTGCAAGCTATCCCAGAAGTAATATTTGAGATATTAATTTAAGAACTCTGAGAGAGACTGGGTATTCTGTTTTTTTTTTTTTTGTCTTCGACTTGACAGCAAGATCCATTCACCATACAGCTGCTTTGAAATGAGTGAGTAAGTCTAGGGAACAGTATAATTCTCTTAAATTCAGTCAGAAATATGGTTTAGATGTTTTTCTTTATTCGTCCTGCAATGTTGTTTTAAATATTTCCTGTAATTTTGAACTCTGATGTTACTATATATAATATTGTTTTGTTCTTTTATTATTTATTATTAAATATATTTAAACATTTCATTGTGTCTGATCTTTGTGAGACATATTGAAGTTCTGAGAGTACCTGCATATTTATTTGGTGGTACTGTTGGCCACTCCTAATAGCCTTGCTCATGGTCAGACTACCATTTACATTAAAAGTAACATTACCCAGTAAGATTGGACACCCTTTGTTAAGACCCTTAAAGTAGCTGATAAAGAGTTAGCTGGTGGCAGTAATAACTACCTTATAGTCTGGGCAGAAGGGGGCATAGCTAATAAACCTGTGCCAGCCTTTGCAAGAGGTGTGTGCATATATAAATCAAACATCAAAGTGTGTGTGTGTGTGTGTGTGTGTGAGAGTGTGTGTGTGTGTGTGTGTGTGTGTGTGTGTGTGTGTGTGTGTGTGTGTGTGTGCGTGTCAGCTACTTGGGCAGGGACAGAAAGCACTGGTTGGACAGAGAGGGTGCTGGAGGTCCTGGCTTGGCCACTCAGCTGAGATCTCAACCTTATAGCTGTGCCAGTGGGAAGTCTTATAGGGAATCTGGAGAAAGAGAGGGAAACCAGCCCCAGACTGACTGTGGTCTCTCTGTGCTCTTCAGGGAAATTGCACTTGATGCAGAGAGCTGCATCTGGAAATATTGTGTGTGTACCTGTCATCCTCCCAGTGTACGTCCCCCACTGTTGCCAGTGGTGAGGATTGAGGCTCCTTGATTACTGGGCTGATGGTGGGGTGTCACAGTAACATCATTCACAATCAGCTCAGTGTATTGCTAAGTTGTGCTTTTGAGATTATGAACATAACTAAAAAACGCCTTGTGATTCTGTTTGGCTTGGATAGCTATGTTAGCTTCAAACTTGGCTTTGGTGGATTTTATTAAGCTCCTGAGTTGTTTGTTTATTTCAGTGAAAAGGGCTTTAACATTCAGGGGATTATTATTCTTATTTTTGGTCAAAATTCCTTTCCTTTTATTATAGAGCTTGTTGATATTATGTTTCCACCATGTGTTTTTTCCCCGCACTTATTCTTATGGGGTAAAGCTGCATCTATGCAGCTGTTTACATGCTGGTGTACATTTCTATGTATTCAGTGGAGTTATCTGGTCTGGATTTGGAGGGGATTTGAAACTTGCCACTGTATCACTTAGGAGCAGGAAATTTGTCTTAAGGAAATTTGTAAATGTATTTTGAGTGGAAGGGATCTCTGGTTTCAATTTTATTTCAAAGAAAATTGCTTTATGGTCAGATGTAACATATGCTGAAGATAAATATTGCCTGAAACTTAAATAGGACATGTTGGAGGGACAGATTTATCTCCCAGTGACTGCCATATCTTTGGAACAGGTTGCCAGTTCATGTGAAGTAGAGCACCTCTGTGATACTGTAAAAGAGGAACCTGGATAAGTGGATGGGGCACCATAAATTTTTACCATCACTAAATGCAATCTAGGGCACTGACTAATACTTTTACGGTATTACATTGGGTTGAAATGCCTAGGCTTAAATTGACATCCAGGTCAGTATCCTAGTAATCTCTTATGATCCTCTGATATGTAAGGTATGGTACAAGATGTTCCCATGTTAGTGAGGATAATATCCAAGATGTTATTTCCCCTAGTGGGTACTGAATAATTGTTCCGTGTATTGACAAAGTCCAGGAATCTCTGTGCTGGTACAGCAGTAGTGGTGTAGGTTCCCCAGTGTATAGCTGTATAGTTTAGATCACCTAGGATTCATTTCGTTAGCTAATAGAATTACTGCTAGGCATAATATAGTAAGGCTAAGCAGAAGGCTTGTGCTAAGTTATCTAAACTGAACTCCCATTGCCTACCTTCTGAAGACACCCTATAGTGTTACTTTCACTGCCACTGTGATTGCACTTTTGATGAGAGGTAGGGTCATAAACAAGTCTACCTTTCATTGTGTTACAACTAACGGCTGAGAACCATTGGTAACGAGGGATAAAGTCAGTGGTGGTGGTTGTGGGTGGGGTGATGTGATCACCTAGCCACATGTGCATGTATCTACAGGAGCTGTAAAAATGAGACTTTCTGGCATTATGGTGAAAGCTTCAGCAGATATACAGGTCTAAAATCAAGCCAAAAGGACTAATTCCCCTGCAGAGATTGTTGTTCAGTAGGAGCAAGGGCTCTGATCCAGGATCTTGGCATGTGTGCCCTTGTGGCAACAACGATTATCCAGTTACAAGGTCTCTGAAACCAACCCAAATGCTTGTGTGGTCCTTTGGCAGCTGACTTTCAGTGGATCCAAACCAGCCAAAGAGCTGTGTGCTGCCATAGTGAATGTGCTTCTATAGCTACAGCAGCTCTGGAACTGAATTTCAAGAGCTGTGTGCATGTATGGTGACGTACATCATAGCTGAAGTGAGCCAGGGACCCGCATGTGACCCACAAGTTAAACAAGGAAACAGGAAAGAACAGAACTAATAACCAAAAATGTTCCCAAGTGAAACAGACTGCTCAGAAGCCATGAACCAAGTCTGAAACATTGATTTAAGCTTTAAGGGAATACAAATCAGTTTGTCATCAGTAAGACTTCTTCAGAATATTCTGAAATAAGCATTTCACCCTTGGTTTGTGGCTCCTGAGCAGTCACTTTCCCCTGGGAATATTTTTTGGTTACCACCACATGACAGCAGAGTGATAAAAGCCTGACACAACTAGGACCGGTGACTTTCTAAAGCAGATCCAGTCTCCTCCTGCCCATTACAAGGCAAATAATTACACAGCTGTAGGTACCCCTTCCCAGCACATATTATCCCTTCTGATACAGTAACATTTCCTAACTTTCAAATCAGTTAAAATAGGAGCATCTGACATTTTGCTTGGTTGGTGCTGTGTCATCTGTTAACCAACCGTGACAAGGTTAGGTTTACTGGCAGGTTCTCCATTTTCTAATTAACAGTGCTAAAATCATACTGTAAAGCTAAGACTGTAAGAAGCTCAGAATCTGGATATGTAGGAAGTTGCCTTGCCAGGGACAGTTAGATACATAATTTGTGTATAACAGGAGTGCTCTGTGGTATTCCAAAGCTGACTGCCATTAATTATTTTAATACTGTAATGCAAGCTGTGTCATTAATTAGCAAATACAATCAGAACCTGAAAAACTTAAGGCACGGCATATTTTTGGTACCATCCACCTTCCCTTCAATAATGCTACTGGATACTAAGGAATTTTTTGCAGCTATTACATAAAACAACAGTCTGTGTTGAGTTCAGTTTATTACTGTCTTTTGAGTCAGTTGTGGGGAAATGAGTCAGAGGTATAGTATACAAATAGAAGGAGGGGTATCTTGGATGACTTGTGCTCCTTTTGTAATACCAATGTAATTGCTACAGGATTCAGGATGTGTGACCATATTTAGTGTTTTCACTCTGGGACAGATTGGTGGTGCTGCGGTAGCGCTGTCACCTCACAGTAAGATGTTGTCACATTCGATTCTCAGCTAGAGCGTCTTTTGCCTGGAGACATGCGTGACTGGGCATACCTTCGTTGAAGATTGTGTGTCAGGGCTGGCAACTGAGCACATAAAAATCTACTGCCAATCATTAGTGGACCGGAGTTCCGCTGCGGCGACCCCTAACCGGGAAAAGCCAAAAGACACAACAACTCTGGGACAGATTTGGTTTATTCTGTACTCCTGCTCAGTAACCTCATCTCGCAGTTCCCAATATGAACTGGGTCTGATATTGGTGAGTTTGTGTATACTACCTGGTAAATAAACATAAAATAAACAGATAAAAATAAAAAAAAAACAAGTCCAGATTCTACTTTAGTAGAGTGCATTGTATGGAACTGTTTTTTATGTCCATCAATGAATTGAGTCATTTTCCGACTTATATTTTAAATATGTCTATTTGTTCATGTTTGGAGTGCTCTGATTTGTTTAGGTTTTCTTACTTTCAGTCACACTCAAGAAAATATCTAAAATCTAAAAAGAATGTCAGTGTGTCTTGCAATTCTACCAGTAAGAGAAAGAAACATACCCATTTTCAAATTCACAGTGGGCTGCTGACATCACCCAGTCTGGTCCAACCAAAAACCCACCACAAATAAATGTATATATCAGAACTTCTATAGTCAGATGAGCCATGTAGGGCTTGCTGTGAGGGATAGCTTTCTGTCCTCCAATAATATGACTCTTCAGGAAGTCTGAAAAAGTGAACAAAACAAACACTTCACAGATTAACTGGGTTGCATATAAGGAATAATATCTAATGACAGTAGATTAACTGGGTTGCATATAAGGAATAATATCTAATGGAAGTAGAACAGCTTGCTTTCATCTAGTTTATTCTTCGTTTATTGTTTTCAACTGCATAAAATGCATTGTGTTCAAAGGTTGCATGCAGGTACAACTTAAAACCATAATGAATGTGTTCCCTGTAAATATAAAATAAATGAACAAACAAAAAACTCAATAATACAGAATATTCATATAAACCACTTTTTGCTTTAACAGACAGTCAGAAAGGAATATAATCATTGACCCTAACACCTGTTTACAATTTTATGGAAATTATTTTACTGTAAGTTAGTTCAGAGCAAGTGAAGTACGGCTTCGAAAATATTGTATAATTCAAAAGTGTGTGACACCACAAACTGGACTCAGCAAGGTATAACAAGTTTGTTTAAAGCCTCCTGGCCAGCTTTCTAACCAGCCTAGAAATGTAGGTGGCTTTTGTTTATGAATGTTAATGCTGCAAGAATTTAGTGTGTGATTCACAGTGTGAGGAGAATCTGAAGCCAGTATGTCAGATCCTGTGTAAGAACAATAATTACTGTGAGCTACAGCAGACAAAGGACTATATACTTCAAGCTTTAATATTATAGTTTAATTGAAATGCACTGCTTCAGCATCCTTTACAACCCTTCAAAATGATCAACTAGCAACTGAAGTCTAAGATGACTAAAGGCTGTCTAGTGTTAAAATATAATGAACACCAAAAGACACAAATGGAAGGATGACTCCAACTTCAGTTTAAGAGGTTTTTTATATATAGTATAAGACAACAACTATAAAACAACACTTAGATAAAACGCATTAACTTATCACCGCATTTTTCATCTGAAACCAGACTTCATCAGATGTACAATCACCGTTACCCAGGTTCCTTTTATCCAACAGACAATTACAAAGAAACCACCTGAAATCTTTATACAATAACTTAAGCTGACCAATCAAAAATATTTATTTAAAACATTTCTTTTTCTTCTTTTGGCTTTTCTAGGTTAGGGGTCACCACAGCGGATCACCTGTCCGCTCATGATTGGCAGTAGAGTTTTTTACGGTGTTACTTGTTAGCAGGCACATACGAAATAGTAAGGAGAAGAAAGGCGACACAATGTTTCATCTACTTCTGCAGCTAAGTAAACGAAAAAAAGGTAGAATGCTTGTGACAGAGCTGTTAGAGCTCCCAGCCCAATGAAATTCAAGATGCCTTCATTTCAACAATCCATCTCCCAGGGAAATACTGGGGATCACTGATTATGTGTTGATAAGGATTGTCACTGAACTTACATAACTGAATAAATACAGGATTTCAGCAGCACTACTCTAATGTTTGAAAATAAAGCGAAGCTGAATATTTCTTCAGTCACAAAGAGAAATTTGAGGCACACGCCGTCAATAAAATAGCTGCAACTAGTGGGCACAGAGGCAATCTATGGATGAAACTGACTCAAATTTGCTGTCATTTTATCACAGTTAAAAGTTGTTGATCTGGTTTGGAGAATTAATATATGTTAATACATTATTGTAACTATTATCATCATTGTTAGCTTTTAATGACAATCACATGTCTGAGGTGTATATAATCAATAAACTGGTTGGAATGAGGGGATACTGAGGAAGTCTGTGAATGAAAATGACTGAATCCAACTATTTCTTGATCGCAGGTAAATAGTCAACAAACTGTCACAATATAAACCCAACCTATTCCAGTTAAAGGCCCACATTGTTTATTTGCTTCCTGCAGACCCCTGCTTTGAACTAACCACTGCTGGATTTTTTCAGCTATTAGTTTCATTGCTGGTGATGGTTAGTAGTAACAATCTAAATGTTTAAATGTCGGAGACATAAGAAGGAGTGCATTTATAGAGTTCTAGCTGTAACCAGGAGCTAATCTGTTTTAAACATGGTCAGGTGTTCATTTCCCTCTGAAAAGGCAAACTAGTAGAAACAAAATGTCTTATTGTACTGTGTGCATATGTGCATGTATTTATACAGATATATACATATAATGTGTGTGAACAAAAGACTGAATGGAAACCAGAATTGTTGCTTGTGATTAAGATGCAGCCATAAAGCAAAAAGCAGTACGAAACTTGTCCAAAATGAATGATTTTTATTATGGAACACCATCACCAGCACCAGAAAACCAGATTCCCTCTGAAAAGAGCTTCTTCATTACACACACACACATACACACACACACACACACACACACACACACACACACACACACACACACACACCTATACACATGGAAATGGTCCACAAACTAAGCGTGAATAGCGAAACAACAAAAGAAAAGTATCTAAAACTCAAAAAAATAATAATAAAAAAAGTATAAGCACTAGAATGATGAAATGGAGCAACTATTCACTTAAAAAAAACAGGCAGAAAAGCACTTTTATCCAACAACACTAAAGAACTGCATCAGGCAAACTCGCAGCTACAAACCCCTATACAAATACTTTCAGAAAAGCTAAATCAACAAATTAATTACAATTATGCAAACAACACCAACATATTCATTATTTAAATTGACAGTGTTATATTTCAGATTTCTGGCTTCAAGACTGTTTAATCCAATGAACCTGTTCGGAACCAGTTCGACATTCCCTAGCCTCTGTTTTCATTTTACTCTCTTTATGCATTGGAAGTGCAGGTTCCAATTGATTTTTGTTTTGGCTTTGTTATTTGTAGGTAAATACTAGGCTATCATTCATCAGACTATTACAAGCCTATCCAATAATCAGAGGTCAAAATCAAACCATGTATCTTGTATCTGTGAGGTAAAAACTTTAACCATCATGTCAAGTGCTTATACATAATACCTGGGAAACCTTTGGATCTTTCATTGCTTTCACAAACTACATTGCATAATAGTCCAGATTATGGAAACATCTTTATTAGAAGTAAGTTTGCAGTTATGAATAATACCCCTGGCAAGTGAGAATTGGACACTTTTTTAAAAAGTCCTATGGATTCTTTTATTCTTTTTTCGGTTGACGTTATTAGTGAAGGTGATTCTGTAATTAAGGTGGAGACATTACTTAAAGACTTAAAGAAAAAAAAACGTTTAAATTCAAAATTATTTTGTTGGACAATTTATTTTTGAAAACTACACTTCTGAGCAATTGACCCTTTACTGTTCTTGGACAAAAGCACTTACCTTTGTTTTTTTAATTATAATAATGTGAGTTAGGCTCACACCCCATTTTCATAATATAGTAATTCTGAGATTGGAGTAAGTAGAATGAAAATGCAGCCTTGAAGTTAGAACATTTAGAAAGCAGGTGCAATGGTGAAATGCTAACGAAAGGGAGGGGGGTGCTGCAGAGAGCATAGGTCCCATACAAAACACACTCAGAGGCATAGCTAAAAGTTTTAAAATTATATACCAGTTCTAGAATATGACCAACTTTCTTCACAGGGGAAGCTCTTTATCCCAAACAGTGCATGTTTCTAGACAGTACACCTTTTGATTATTGCAAAAGAAAAAAAAACTCAAATGGCAAGCCAAAAGAAAAGTATCCAACCATACTTTCTGAAAAAAGTGCTGTTTAACAAAATATGCAACCATAAACCATGGTATATATGCAAATTTGAAATAAAATTTAGCACATCTCATTTGGGCAAAACAGATAAAGTAATAAGTAACTTGCAAAAAGTGTATGCCATAATTTATTTGCTTATGCACATAAAAACATTTTTCAGAATGGATGTTCTTTTTTCTGGTACAGAACAAGAAACTGGACTGCAGGTGAATACAGTGTATGACAAGTTATGCAAACATATCTGTGCACAGATCCTTATAATCAATGTTTCTATATAATGGAGTGAGACTAATTGTTTGTGGATACCCTAGTTGACTCCTTTTTTCACATTTAATTTATGCAAATGTTGTATTTGAATGAAATTTCTTTTTCTTAGATATTGCATGTGAATAAAGTGCAGTTGGTCAACTGTGGTTGCTAAAGGACTTGTAAAAGTTGTTGACTTTAGGGATAGAGAGTACGTCTTGGTTGGGTCAGTCATATGTTTTGGATTTATGTTTCTAATATGGTTAAGGTTAGGTTTATGGTCAAGTTTATGTTTGGGACTGAAGTGGGTTTTGGGTTAGAGTTTTGAGCCATGTGATTACTATATATTGTTGGGGGGGCTTTAACTATTGTAGGAAGCACTGGGATTCATTAATGTCTACACTAAGTGTACCCTGTTCTGAGTGAACAGACAACACATGCACAACTCACCCCTTATTCCTCCTAATTTTAGTTTTTCTACTGATTTTCCTGCAGCCTTAAATATGTAAATAGATTCATAAAGGTTACCATGAAGTGCAGACTACATGTACACTTAGTATAATCTTTCTGAGTGACTAGAAAAATTAAAAAAAACATGGAAGGGATGTTCTTGAATCCAGATCATGTACACTTAGTATAGACATTAATGAATTCAAGTACTGTTACATTGTATACACTTTCACTTACTGTGTCTTTTGGTGAAATTACTTTGTTTAAACTTGATTACGCTATTTTTAGTTAATACCTTTGCAGAGACAGAGTACACTCTACTATCATTTTCAGAAATTACTTTATTATTAATGCATATTTTTTGTTTGCATTCTACTTTTCTTTAAACATTTTAATGTAGCACGGACTCAGAATTTGCATTTAATTAGTAACTGGTCAATGAAAGATGTGACTGAGGCCACAAAAATATTACATCTAGAATTATGCAAATGGCAGGGTAAGCAAGTCCAGCAATCTACTTAATGGGGAAGGATAAAACAGACACCAAAATCTCAAAAAAGATGAAACAAAGATGGAAATGGTTCTGTATATTTAAAGAACAAAATTACTTAATGTATATTTGACTTTTGCTCTGAGAATTGTTTATCCTGTTTCTGACATTTACAAAGCTCCACATTTGCTATGTAAAGAAGGGGCAGATATGTTCAGCACAAGTAAAAGAACATGGAGTTAACACTGTAACAGCTAATATTTTTGATTTTATACACGTTATTGTGTTTTCTCTGTAATGAACCTAGTACTGGCAGGTAAGTGACATATTGCAGGCACACGAGGTAATTACTGTTTATCAGAGACCCTGCTACCCCCACTCCAAATGACAAAATTAAACCAGAGAGTAAGCAGTATCACTCCGACATGAACTCGTCTTTCATCACTCATACTTACTTGGAGGCTTTCTTGCTTGTACCAGAATAATCTGTATCAGGCAGCAAAGGAACACCCGGTTCAGGCACTTCATTGTTCAGATGTTGGGCACAGTATCAGCAGGTAGCTATTAACTCAACAGTCAAACGTTAAAAAGATGTGACACTCATCATAATAACAATCAGGAATTTATAAGTTGTACTCTGATTGCAATCTTGATAATGGCAAACTAACTGATCTTATTAATGCATACATAGTAGATCACTATCATTTGAATCATCTGAAAACTTCCTGTCAGATTGAATAGATTAGATTACTTTTAGTTCCTGCTGCAGGAACAGTAAAATGAGCTGAATTTTCTCTAATTAAAAGCATAATACACCATTGCACACAGAATAAGCTTATGTCTGTAAATACAGTTGCAGGCAATGCAATTATAGTAGTGACAGGTTGGATAAATCAAAATTCTGTTTTTTTTTTCTTGAGGTCAATTATTCAGGTGTTGAATATAGTGATGGGTAATTCAAGAGGCTGTAATGTTATAACTTAGTATAGACTGAGTGACTACTTACTGAAGAGTCAGGGGTTTGACCAACAAGGATGATAAATACACAGTGAACTGCTGAGGAGAGTAGGTGCAAGAAAGTTATGTCAGTAATAAATGTATGTATACTGGTAATGACGGAGAAAGTCTGTAGGAAGCTGGACTGCAGGTATGATTGCTACATTTCCATAAGCACTGTTAGTTTCACTCCAAGTTCAGAATAGACCTAGAACATCACAGGGCCAGTGAAGGACGGAATGTCTGAATACCCAATGGACTGCTCATCATCCCAGAGAAGGACCTGGATATATATATATATATATACATATATATCTGAGATCAGTCCGTGGATAAACATTAAAAGACTCACTCTATAGTGTAGAAGGCAGGATGGGTGCTGTTACATCATTATATAGTTTAATCCATACAAAAGGGAGGGCTACTGCCATCTCTTAATTTTGCTGTCTTGGTAACTCAGTCACCTCCTTCAGTCATTAGCCTGTTGTTACCCTCATCTCTCATGGCACAGTGACACAGGGGGTACAAGGAGAATGAACAGCTTTGTAAAAATAATATTTACTCTCTTTTTATAAAGAATAAACATTGCAAAAAAGGATTTATATTTAACAAATTTCTGTTTATACTGATTTTATGTTGTTGATTTATTTGTGTTAGAGGTAAATGATGTTAAACATTCACTGTTTAGTTAATACTAAAATAAATAAATAAAATGTAAGGTAAATAACAGTATTAGGCTAGCTTGTAGAGAAAAAAGCTTCTTATGCAGATATATAAAACTGATACATTTAAATTTGCAGCTTTGAAGTGCAAACCTGTAATTAAATAAAAACACAGCAGGTGATCAGTAAGTCACTTACCATACCTGGGCACTAGCACACTGCCTTATTGTAGAACTGTTGTCCAACCAGCTGCCAACGATAGAAATAAGCAAACACTAAAATACGCTGAAACACACCCGTTTAATAGCAAAGCTTTCAGGTACAAACCCTTTATCAATACTCATACAGGTTACAAATAAAATCAAACATTTAAATAGAAGCCAACAAAGCACATGACATGCAGCCAAAGATCATGTGATAAAAATTTGTGTTTTAAAAAATATATACATAAACTTTAAAATGCAATTATTTCAATACTGAATGTTGTAATTTCAATAAAATAGGCTTTAGAGTAACAGTAACATTCAAGCCAGGCATCTTGTCAGCTGAAAGTCTTAAAATCCATTCAAATTCTTTTAAATCTAATAAATTGTTAAGGTCACCCCCCCCCTCATGGATACACACACTCTGTCAATGACACGAAATCTAAACTTGTGTTGATTGCCACATAAGGATATATGCCTGTATAAGGCATTCCTATTATTCCCTCTCCGTATCTCAGACTTATGCTCAGTGATACGGTCCTTTAATCTTCTTGTGGTCTTACCTACGTAAAAACAATGGCAAGACGTGCACGTAGCCAAATATATCACATTAGTTGAAATGCATGTTGCCATGAGATTAAACTTATATATAATCCCACATACCGGATGCTTAAATTCTAAGCTATTTTCTTTATCTATTATGTCAGGGCAGCAACTACAGTGGAGACATTTTAAAGTTCCATATGTATTAGTATTATTCACTTCAGTTAGATTTTTAAAATCCTTGTAACCAAGCTTACATTTAAAATTTGCCATGTTTTTATAAGAGAAAAATGGTCTATCACCAATAATGGATTTCATTTCACTGGAAGCCAATAAAACAACCCAGTTTTTCTTTATAATATTTCTTACAAACCTAGTCCTACAACTAAAAGTTGTAACATATCTTAGGATATCACCATTTCCATGTGCCACAATATTTTCATTCTGGTGTTCATCCATAAGAAATAAAGGTTTAAACCTAAATGTCTATTATTTATAGTGTCCATTTTAGCTGTTTCTAATACGCTGTCTGGATATCCACTATTTCTAAACTCATTAATGGTTTCATCCAGCTGTGACATAAAAAGACTATAATTCGTGTTAAGTCTACATATTCTATTAAGTTGTGATTTAACTATACCATTAAATACATGTGATGCATGCATGCTAGTATAGTGAACATACCTGCATGCATTTACCAATTTTTTATGTACTGTAGTGTACATTACATTGTCATGTATCCCTATTTTAAGATCTAAAAAATTAATGAACACATCAGAAAATTCGATTTTAAACTTTAGGAAAGTAGTGGATTCATTCAAGAAGTGTACAAACTGTAACAAACCATCCACATCACCTTTCCATATGAGGAAACAATCGTCCACAAAACGCTGATAAAATAATATGTTATTGACATATGGACTAGTGTCATTCATGACAAACTTCTTTTCCCATATAAAAAGTACCAAGTTTGCATACGTATTAGCTACGGGCGTACCCATAGCAACACCAGTGTTTTGCATATAAAATTGACTATCAAATAAAAAAATATTATTATTCAAAACTAGGTTTAATAATAAACATAATGTTTCAATATCCCTTGTTGCAAACGTAGAAGAGTTGTTTAAAAACTCACAAATTGATTCTATCCCAAAATCATTAGGTATGACTGTAAACAAGGACGTTATGTCTAAAGTTACCAATAAAAGCCCATTGTTCTGTACTACATCGTTGCCCATATTATTATACCATACTCTTAGTTTTCTGATAAAATCTGGTGTATCTTTCAAGATGGTATCACATTTCTCTAATAAAGGCTGCAACCTTCTATGTAGATATACCAAAATAGGTTCAGTCAACCACCCCTTCCCAGAAACAATAGGTCTCATCAGTGGTTGGGATAGTGACTTGTGGATCTTAGGTAAACCATATAATTGTGGGACGATTGGACAAGGAACAGTAAAAAAATGAAATAAGTCTAGTGTTACGTCATTAGAAAGTTGTAAATCATAAATTGTCATATTGACCATACTTATACATTTTTTCACATCAGCGTGCACAATAGTTTTAAAAGCATCAGCATCATCTAATAATTTCAAAACTGCATTCTGATAATCTACCCTATTCATAATTACAATAGCCCCTCCCTTATCTGCCTATTTAATCACAATATCATTATTACTTTGCAGGTTCATAAGGGCTGTGTATTCCTCATAACTTAAGTTATATGTTTTACTAACAGCATTATTTTTATTTTCATACAGCATTCGTAAGTCCCTCTCACACAAATCATGGAAAGCAGTTACTACTGGGGGGTTCACAGGTACAAAAGTACTACGTCTTTTACAGATACCAACATCATGAAAATCATTATTAAACATAAGTTTTAAGCTTAAATTCCTAACAAACTGTTTCAGCTCAATCAAAGCTCCCACAATATTGTCCTTTGAAGAAGGAATGAAGCTGAACCCTTTTTGTAACAGGGAATAATGAGCTTTGTCCAAGCACAAGTCAGTTAAATTCAAAGTACCTTGTATAATTTCCAGTTGTTTCACAGTACAATTTTTGCCCAACAAGCTTGGAACACACACCAAATTTACTTCATTACTTATAGTATGTGCATTTGCTGTGTTAACACAATCCAAACAGTTAGATAAAGAAAAAACATGAGGATCAGTATGCTCTACTTGCGTGACATTTTTGCTTGTTTCTGTGGGCTGTTATGTTTGCGTTTGCCCACATTTACCAACTGCTTAGTCGGTTGTCTTCCCCTCGAAGTAGAACGGCCCCTCACTGTTTCAGGTTGCTCTAATACAAACCGCTTTTGAAATATACTCGCCACTGTTTTGTTAGATAATTTATTAGTCTGTTTTCAGTATTGAAACAATTGCATTTTAAAGTTTATGTATATATTTTTTTAAACACAAATTTTTATCACATGATCTTTGGCTGCAGGTCATGTGCTTTGTTGGCTTCTATTTAAATGTTTGATTTTATTTGTAACCTGTATGAGTATTGATAAAGGGTTTGTACCTGAAAGCTTTGCTATTAAACGGGTGTGTTTCAGCGTATTTTAGTGTTTGCTTATTTCTATCGTTGGCAGCTGGTTGGACAATTATTTTATATTTTCTTGCTGTTTTATACGTTGGACAATTTTTGAAGCCTTAGCAGCCACTCTAGCAGCATCATGAGTTCCTTAAAGTTGCTGCTGGAGAATGAAAATAATCCTCTCCTAAAAGTTTTTTCTACAAATGTTGCTACAAACCTTGAATTACCTGAATAAATGGAATTGAGCCATGTGGAAGACTTTATCAAGAATTTGCTGTTGTTGGAGAGAAAAGTGGCTATATTTAAACACTTGCAATGGCAGCGTTTTAGTTTTCTGGCTTATTTGGATAAAGGTATTGTTCCTCGAGGGCTAAGAGTTCTGAAAATGCCCTCATATGGAAATACTTATCCAGAGCTGTTGAGAAAGTGGCAACAAATGAATATAAAACTCAGCTTGGACTACATGAACCTTATGAATGATTTTTTTCTGGATCATGAAAAACAGCTGAAGGAAGAAATCATTGTGTTAGAAGATAATATTCTTAACGCTGTTTGTTTCACTTCATTAAATGGGTCTTACCAGCAGATGCTGGATCAAGTACAGTTGATGGAAGAACGAATACAAGCTACAAAAAAACGTAAGTTACTACGTGATTTGGGAGACTTTCAAAATAACATCTTTTCTTGGCCAAGAGAACAGATTACATCAAGAAACTTTGCTACTAGTTCTCAAAATAGACAGAAAGCCTCCCTAGACGCATTGGATGATTTTCCTACTACACCTTTAAATGAAACTGCAGCTTGCAGTTTACAAGCTGACAAAAGAGTAGAAACAACTAGTGACACGCCCACTTCAGCAAGCATTAGTGAAGTAGGTGCTTCAGTTGCAGTGAATATTACTTGTGCCTCTCCCCATTCAGATGGAATTACCAAACAGACTAATAAATTATCTAACAAAACAGTGGCGAGTATATTTCAAAAGCGGTTTGTATTAGAGCAACCTGAAACAGTGAGGGGCCGTTCTACTTCGAGGGGAAGACAACCGACTAAGCAGTTGGTAAATGTGGGCAAACATAAACATAACAGCCCACAGAAACAAGCAAAAATGTCACGCAAGTAGAGCATACTGATGCTCATGTTTTTTTCTTTATCTAACTGTTTGGATTGTGTTAACACAGCAAATGCACATACTATAAGTAATGAAGTAAATTTGGCGTGTGTTCCAAGCTTGTTGGGCAAAAATTGTACTGTGAAACAACTGGAAATTATACAAGGTACTTTTAATTTAACTGACTTGTGCTTGGACAAAGCTCATTATTCCCTGTTACAAAAAGGGTTCAGCTTCATTCCTTCTTCAAAAGACAATATTGTGGGAGCTTTGATTGAGCTGAAACAGTTTGTTAGGAATTTAAGTTTAAAACTTATGTTTAATAATGATTTTCATTATGTTGGTATCTGTAAAAGACGTAGTACTTTTGTACCTGTGAACCCCCCAGTAGTAACTGCTTTCCATGATTTGTGTGAGAGGGACTTACGAATGCTGTATGAAAATAAAAATAATGCTGTTAGTAAAACATATAACTTAAGTTATGAGGAATACACAGCCTTTATGAACCTGCAAAGTAATAATGATATTGTGATTAAACAGGCAGATAAGGGAGGGGCTATCGTAATTATGAATAGGGTAGATTATCAGAATGCAGTTTTGAAATTATTAGATGATGCTGATGCTTTTAAAACTATTGTGCACGCTGATGTGAAAAAATGTATAAGTATGGTCAATATGACAATTTATGATTTACAACTTTCTAATGATGTAACACTAGACTTATTTCATTTTTTTACTGTTCCTTGTCCAGTCGTCCCACAATTATATGGTTTACCTAAGATCCACAAGTCACTATCCCAACCACCAATGAGACCTATTGTTTCTGGGAAGGGGTGGTTGACTGAACCTATTTCGGTATATCTACATAGAAGGTTGCAGCCTTTATTAGAGAAATGTGATACCATCTTGAAAGATACACCAGATTTTATCAGAAAACTAAGAGTATGGTATAATAATATGGGCAACGATGTAGTACAGAACAATGGGCTTTTATTGGTAACTTTAGACATAACGTCCTTGTTTACAGTCATACCTAATGATTTTGGGATAGAATCAATTTGTGAGTTTTTAAACAACTCTTCTACGTTTGCAACAAGGGATATTGAAACATTATGTTTATTATTAAACCTAGTTTTGAATAATAATATTTTTTTATTTGATAGTCAGTTTTATATGCAAAACACTGGTGTTGCTATGGGTACGCCCGTAGCTAATACGTATGCAAACTTGGTACTTTTTATATGGGAAAAGAAGTTTGTCATGAATGACACTAGTCCATATGTCAATAACATATTATTTTATCAGCGTTTTGTGGACGATTGATGTTCTTCATCTCACATTGCTGCAGTCCTTACACTTGGGTAGTCCGCTGTCCTCGGTCGGCCCGAATATCAAAGTATAAGGCTGACGTCGATCAAGGCGCATTTGACTGACATCAGGACGTCAGGGTACAAATGCGCATGACCGACGTCATATCCTCAGTCTTTTTTGCCGCATGGTCCGATGCAGAAGCAGCGTTGCAAGTGCCGTTCGACGTTCTGAAATTTTTCGAATTCGGAGTTTCAGACCGAGTCAAAGTTGGCTAAGTACCCCGTTGGGGAATATTTTAGTTTTTTCTTGCCTCAGTGGTTTACCGGATGTCAGAAAAAGTGAATAACTGTATTTCTTGTGGGAAACAGATACCGCATAGAGATTATCATACTTTGTGTATTCCTTGTTTAGGGCCTGAGAACGACGTTGTTGGGTGTCGCTCTTGTGCTAGATTCAATAAGCGCACTATTAAGAGAAGGTTAGATTGTGCCAGGTTAGTCTTCGGGAAGCGGTGCAATTATAATATGCCGTCGGATGCTCCGACGCCCGCTTCTTCGAAGAAGCGCAAGGACAAAGCAGCTAAGCCTAGGCTAGAAGAGCCGTCTGTACCGGATGCCGGTTCTTTAGAGGTGTCGGTGGAGCCGGTGGTTCCACCGGAGGTTTCTCTGGAGTCCCAGGGAGAGACTTTGTTATTGCAGGATGTGGCCTCTCAGGAGGCAGGTCAGGCTGAAGGGGCTTCTGAGGTTACTGTACTCCCCTCCCTTCCTAGGGTGGTTAGGCCCTCTCCTTCTGTTTCCAAGGCTTCTCCCAGAGGCAGGCCAGGTTTAGCTTCAGTTGGTGTCACCCCTAGTTCTTCAGGATCTGTGCCCAAGAAGCATATGCTTAAAATGGCAGAAGATTTGATTACTTTGATTAGAGGTTCTTTGCCCCCTCCTGATAAGAGACCTAGGGTGGAACCTGAGCTAGGGAGTTTTGAGCAGGCTTCGGATGTTTCAGAGTCTTCGGCTGAAGACTTGCAGGAGTATTCTCCTTATTCTGATTCTGATGTGGATGATTCTACTCCTTCTGCTTCTCCTCCTGAGGATTTTTCTTTTTCAGAGACTCTTCATTCCATGAGGGAGCATTTTAAGTGGGAAGGTCAGGACTTCTCTGATTCCAGGAAAAGGCTTAGGGATTTTTTGTTTTTACCCCAGCATAGGCCTTTGGCTATACCTCCTGTTCTGGATGTTGTGGAAGATGTGTTTGCAGAGGCTTCTCTTAATCCTGATTCTTTGCCTCCTGCTCCTGTTAAACCGGATAGGTACTACAGGGTGCCTGAAGCTCATAAGTATCTTTTTAAGAGTCCTAGGGCAGACCCAGAAACTGTTAGTCAGGGGCCTAAGGGTGTTAAGGCTTCTGTTGTCAAAAATCCTCTTTCCATTCAGATGAGCTCTCCAGATAAAGAGGCCAGGGCTTTGGATAGATGGGGAAAGAAAGTTTATACTTCTTCCACCCTAGCTATGAGGGCTTTGAATTGCCAGTTTCACATGTTGAAATACCAAAACTATCTACTTTCTCAATTGAAGTCTAAGGTAGATGCTCTGGCGGAAGGTATTGAGTGTAAAGAGTTACAAGATTTAGTACATGTTTCTGAACAGGTGGGTAAGCATTCTTTGCAATGTGGTTTTGATGCTGTACAGGCCTCGTCTAGGGTGGCTGCCACTGGGTCAGTTCTTCGCAGGCACGCCTGGCTGAGAGATCAGAATTTATCTGACCATGTTAAGACAAGGATTTTAGATGCTCCTTTACAACCTGATGTGTTGTTTGGTTCTCCTGTTGAGGCAGTCTTAAAGAAAATGGAAGACAAGGCTAAGTCTATGCAGACTGTTAAAGATTTTTTGCAGGTTCAGCCTCCGAAGTTTAGTAGAAATTGGCCTACCAAGGGGTGGACGTATCCTTCTTATGATCCCCAGTCTAGGGGTAGATCTAGACGTGGTAGGGGCAGAGCTCAGGGCTCTTTCAGGCCTAGAACAGGGAGTTCACCTGCACAGTCTTCGGGTGAGGGCAGGGGTCAGTCCTTTCGTAAACAGGCCCAATGACCTACCTTTTCAGCTGCCAGAGCCTTCTCGTCTGGCAGCACCTTTGGGAGGAAGGTTGGCACTTTTCAAGGAAAATTGGAGTTTAATTACCCAAGACAGATGGGTATTGGATATCATACACCACGGTTACAGGTTTTATTTCCATACCTTGCCTCCTTTCAAAGGCATGCCAGACGTTCCTCAGCAAAGAATAGAGGCTCACAAACAAATTTCTCTGTTACTTCAAATAGGGGCCATACAGCCGGTCCCTATGCCAGAAGTGGGCCTAGGATTTTATTCTCGCCTGTTCCTAGTACCAAAGAAAGGGAACACGTGGAGACCAATTTTGGATTTATCTATCCTCAACACTTATCTGGACATTCCCAAGTTCAAAATGTTGACGTTACAACAGCTTTTACCTCTGCTGGGCAAAGATCATTGGATGGTAACTTTGGATCTCAAGGAGGCTTACCTTCATGTTCCTATCAGACTGAGTTGCAGGAAGTATCTGCGTTTGGCTGGGACTTCTCATTATCAGTTCTCTGCATTGCCCTTTGGCTTATCTACTGCCCAGAGTGTTCACGAAAGTTCTGGCTCCAGTGATAGCTTTCCTCAGGCTAAAAGGAATACAGATCTATCCTTATTTGGACGATTGCCTGATTCTGGCTCAAGGAAGGGACGAGCTTCTTCATCATTTGGAATATGTGATAGCAGTGCTAAGATGCCTGGGGTATTCTGTGAACGAAATAAAGTCCAGTCTAGTACCCTCTCAGGACATGTGCTTTCTGGGTGTAAGACTGAATACAGCATCTCAGATGGCCTTTATGACCCCGGACAAACAAAAGAATCTTTCCCTTTACTTTCATCAATTGTCTCATCAGTCCAGGCTGACTGCAAGGACAGTCCTTCAAGCCTTGGGGTTCATGGCATCTTGTATTCTGGTGCTTCCCAATGCCAAACTGCATATGAGGAAGCTACAATGGTATCTCAAAATGTATGGACACAGCACTGCCAGGATCTGGACACTGTCATTCAAATAATACCTTGCATTCAAAAGGAATTGTTGTGGTGGGCTCAGGAATGTCACCTAAACAAGGGACTCTCTGTGACCCGGCCAGAGGCGAGTCAGATTCTAACGACAGATGCCTCAGACAAAGCTTGGGGAGCTCATCTGAATGGAAAGTGGATACAAGACAAGTGGCCTGCCAGACTTCAACATCTACATATCGACTTGAAGGAGATGTTAGCAGTCCAGTTTGCATTAATAGCTTTCAAGGATTTACTTCTTCCAGGGCAGGTGTTGATTCTAACAGACAACACAACTGTCATGTGGTACATCAACAAGCAAGGGGGAACACATTCTTATCCTCTATGCAGGCAAGCAATGATTTTGTGGGAGACTGCTCTCAGTTTACAGCTAAATCTTCAGGCAAGGTTTCTGCCGGGAGCACAGAACTCCTTAGCAGATGTGTTGAGCAGACGAATTATGGATCCCCACGAGTGGAAATTGGATCCTCATGTATTTCAGAAATTGACAGTGTCATGGGGAACTCCAGACATAGATCTGTTCGCTTCTCCACTAAACCACCAGCTGCCAAAGTTTTGCACGAAAAGGTTTCATCCCACAGCTTGGAAAGTGGATGCTCTTTCTTTCAATTGGAGCAATCTTCATGTGTATGCCTTTCCACCTCTGCCTCTCCTCCCAAAGGTACTACTAAAGGCCGGACAGGACAAGCCAAGGATGATTTTGATAGCTCCAGATTGGCCTCGACAGCATTGGTACCCATTACTGAGAAGTCTGGTACGGGAGCCTCCATGGCCTTTGCCTTCGATTCCACACCTGTTGTCTCAGGAGGACAGTCATTTGCTCAATGTCGAGCTTCACTCTCTTCACCTAACAGCCTGGCATATTCTGTTTTGAACCATAGTGGGTCTCAACTTCCACAGCAAGTTTTGAATGTTATTTTGGAAGCTAGAAGGCCTAGTACAAGGAAAGTGTACGCAGATAAATGGAAGAGATTTTTATTTTGGAGTGCAGCAAAGGATTTTGATGTTTCTGAGCCTAATTTAAGTGTGGCTCTTCAATATCTTACTGAGTTACTGGACAAGGGTTTGTCCTTCTCTTCTATTAAGGTTCATGCTGCAGCAATTTCGGCTCACTATGATTGTGACCCACCATTGTTTTCTCATCCTTTGTTCAAGCAATTTCTTAGAGGGGCAAAGAATATAAGACCCCCACGTAGAGCTCCTACTCCTGCTTGGGATCTCAATTTTGTGTTGGAGAAACTCACTCTACAACCTTTTGAGCCTGCAGCTACTACCGAGTTGAAATATTTATCATGGAAGACTGCTTTCTTGTTAGCCATTACCTCTGCAAGAAGGGTTTCTGAATTGCAGGCCCTTATGGCGGTTGAGCCTTTCTTAATTTTCCATAAGGATAGGGTATCTTTACGTACTAATCCTTCCTTTATGCCTAAAGTGGTTTCTAGTGTGGCTTTAAACCAAACTATTCATTTGCCTACTTTTTATGCAAATCCCCAAAATAAAGGGGAAAAGATTTTGCACACTTTAGATGTACACAGGCAGTTGCGATATTATTTGGACAGAACTAAAGGGTTCAGGCAGTCTCAGCAGTTATTTGTTTCATTTGCTTTGGGTTCTCAGGGCAAACCTGTTTCAAAACAAACTATTTCTAAGTGGATTGGTTTTTGTATTGCTTTCTGTTATTCCCATCATGGCAAGGAGATTCCAGCTGGGATTAGGCCTCATTCCACTAGGGCTACTGCCACTTCGACAGCTTTTTAAGGGGTGGCAACTAAAGATATTTTGGAGGCAGCTACTTGGAGTTCAGTGCATACTTTCTCTAGGCATTATCACCTTCCACTTTACTCTAAATCTAGGGCTGGTTTTGCCACTGCTATTTTGCAGGGCATTTTGGCAGCTCCTGCTTCTTTATAGTTTTGCCATCCTCCCTTTCCTCTGCTTTGGGATTCTACCCAAGTGTAAGGACTGCAGCAATGTGAGATGAAGAACATAGTACAGTTTTGTACCTACCATAAATGTAGATGTTCGAAGATCCACATTGCTGCAGTCCAATTTACCCTCCCTCCTTCCCCTCTGTAGTTAGAGGCGGTTGTGTGGGTTGGTTTGTCAATATGGTGTATATTGTATATATATTGTACATATTATTAGTGCAAGGGTGGTTGGTTGGTTGTTTGCTGTCTTTTGGTTTTGACCTTTCTTTTTAGGGTCTTCTGACATCTGGGGCAAGAAAAGACTGAGGATATGACGTCGGTCATGCGCATTTGTACCCTTACGTCCTGATGTCAGTCAAATGCGCCTTGATCGACGTCAGCCTTATACTTTGATATTCGGGCCGACCGAGGACAGCGGACTACCCAAGTGTAAGGACTGCAGCAATGTGGATCTTCGAACATCTACATTTATGGTAGGTACAAAACTGTACTTTTCCTCATATGGAAAGGTGATGTGGATGGTTTGTTACAGTTTGTACACTTCTTGAATGAATCCACTACTTTCCTAAAGTTTAAAATCGAATTTTCTGATGTGTTCATTAATTTTTTAGATCTTAAAATAGGGATACATGACAATGTAATGTACACTACAGTACATAAAAAAGTGGTAAATGCATGCAGGTATGTTCACTATACTAGCATGCTTGCATCACATGTATTTAATGGTATAGTTAAATCACAACTTAATAGAATATGTAGACTTAACACGAATTATAGTCTTTTTATGTCACAGCTGGATGAAACCATTAATGAGTTTAGAAATAGTGGATATCCAGACAGCGTATTAGAAACAGCTAAAATGGACACTATAAATAATAGACATTTAGGTTTAAAACCTTTATTTCTTATGGATGAACACCAGAATGAAAATATTGTGGCACATGGAAATGGTGATATCCTAAGATATGTTACAACTTTTAGTTGTATGACTAGGTTTGTAAGAAATATTATAAAGAAAAACTGTGTTGTTTTATTGGCTTCTAGTGAAATGAAATCCATTATTGGTGATAGACCATTTTTCTCTTATAAAAACATGGCAAATTTTAAATGTAAGCTTGGTTACAAGGATTTTAAAAATCTAACTGAAGTGAATAATACTAATACATATGGAACTTTAAAATGTCTCCACTGTAGTTGCTGCCCTGACATAATAGATAAAGAAAATAGCTTAGAATTTAAGCATCCGGTATGTGGGATTATATATAAATTTAATCTCATGGCAACATGCATTTCAACTAATGTGATATATTTGGCTACGTGCACGTCTTGCCATTGTTTTTACGTAGGTAAGACCACAAGAAGATTAAAGGACCGTATCATTGAGCATAAGTCTGAGATACGGGGAGGGAATAATAGGAATGCCTTATACAGGCATATATCCTTGTGGTAATCAACACAAGTTTAGATTTCGTGTCATTGACAGAGTGTGTGTATCCATGAGGGGGGGGGGGGTGACCTTAACAATTTATTAGATTTAAAAGAATTTGAATGGATTTTAAGACTATCAGCTGACAAGATGCCTGGCTTGAGTGTTACTGTTACACTAAAGCCTATTTTAGTGAAATTACAGCATTCAGTATATATTTTTTAAAACACAAATTTTTATCACATAATCTTTGGCTGCAGGTCATGTGCTTTGTTGGCTTCTATTTAAATGTTTGATTTTATTTGTAACCTGTATGAGTATTGATAAAGGGTTTGTACCTGAAAGCTTTGCTATTAAACGGGTGTGTTTCAGCGTATTTTAGTGTTTGCTTATTGTAGAACTGTACCAGCAGGTGATCAGTAAGTCACTTACTATAGCTGGACACTAGCACACTGCCTTATTATAGAGCTGCACCAGCAGGTGATCAGTAAGTCACTTACTATACCTGGGCGCTAGCACACTGTCTTATTGTAGAACTGTACCAGCAGGTGATCAGTAAGTCACTTACCATAGCTGGGCACTAGCACACTGCCTTATTATAGAACCGCACCTTCAACTGCTTACTAAATGAGTAAATGATGAGTCAATCTCCGTTCTTTTTAGAAATGAAGTCCTACACTAAATAGCATCTAGAAAAGGCATTGATTGCATGGTGGACCATATTGCAGTATAGTTAGCATTGATATAGATGCCTCAGATGACCTAAGTTTTCTGGAGCTGTGTTTGACAGTAAGAATCATTATTTTTACAAAATATTTGCAGTTGTAGGTGAATGTGAATGGTTTATAGGAATTAGTTACAGATTTTTCCACTTGTTTTCTTGGGGTGGTGGTATGACTTTGTCAAGTTTCCATATTTCAGGAAATTCTACAGTTACCAGGGAAGTATGTATGATGTTCTTGAGTACAACTGGAATTAATGTCTCACATGTCCTAAGAAATTTAAGGCAGAGACAGGGCAAGACATTCCAGAGTTGTGGGTTTCTTGCACTTGATGAGTCATTTTGCTGAGAGAAATTTTCCTGAATTAAACTTATGTGGACAATCAAAGGGTGTTTATTTCTGTTGACTTGGTGAAAGGGTAAGGAGTGATGAAGTCTCCAGTGAACTGTGTTACAAAGTAAGCAGCAAACGTGTTAGCATTTCCTTAAGTCATGCAATCCCAATTGATTAGTAGATTAATGTGTTGTGTGTGTCTGCATATCCAGTCCAGATATGTCTATGAACCACTATAATTTGGTGACCCCCACAGGTGACATAATGCACAGATGAGGTACATAGCACACGTCTGAACACCATAAGTGAAGGCTTGTATAAGCTACCTACTCATGTATGTACAACATGGTTTGTGGCTCCACTAGGGTGCATTTCTCATAATTCGGAATTCACATTTCCAAAGTAAAGCCCAGGCCACTATCTCATTTTACAGAACATTTATAGTGATGGCTGCTATTGCTAAAGCTACTTGGAAGGTGCCTGCCTGATGTTCTAAGACAGACGTATAGCTGTTCCAACTATCACCCTAGTGCCCAAACCCTCATCTATTTATGTGAAGACTGAAGAAAAAAGAAAAAAAAAGGAACTTATGGAAGAATGCAGGAAGCCAAATGGCTTCCTGGGGTACACTGCCCAATTCAGGTGCTCCAAAA
Source organism: Protopterus annectens (assembly GCF_019279795.1). Lineage (NCBI taxonomy): Eukaryota > Metazoa > Chordata > Ceratodontiformes > Protopteridae > Protopterus > Protopterus annectens. The sequence goes on along the minus strand of NC_056747.1, from coordinate 229,218,219 downwards.
CTCAACTATTCAAGTGAACAGCAAAAAGCTTCCGAAATGCAGGAACCAAACAACTTCTGTTTCTGAGCCTGCCCCCAGTCCTTCTTCCTCATTTTACTGGGTGGGGGGAATGAAAAAAAGTACATTTTTTTTTTCTTTTACACTGTAATTTCAGTTTATACCACACATTGAATGTTACAGTGCTCAGGTTTCATAAAAAGAAAAGAAACATTGTTTTTCTTTTAAACTGAAGCAAACTGCTTACTACATTTATAGCAAGCAGTTGCTACAATTTATACCCAGCACAGAGCACTACAGTGCTCAGGTTCTAGTAAAATAAATAAATAAATGAAAGAAACTTTTTTTTATTTAAACTGTTGGCGGCCACGGTGGTGCAATGGTTAGCGTTGCCACCTCACAGCAAGAGGTTCCCCAGTTCGATCCTCGACTGGGGATCCTTCTCTGCAGAGTCTGAATGCCCTCCCTGTGGTCGTGTGGGTTTCCTCCTGGTGCTCCGGTTTCCTTCCTCATCCCAAACACAGGCTGTAGGTGGACTGGACACTCTAAATTGGCCCTAGGTGTGAGTGTGTGCATGTGTGTGCCTTCTGTGGAAGGTTGGGTGCCGGGCTGGCAACTTGACACCGTAAAACTCCACTGCCAATCATGAGTGGACAGGTGATCCACTGTGGTGACCCCTAACCGTGAAAAAGCTGAAAGAAGAAGAAGAAGCAAATTGCTTGCTACAACCATTTAGACCATACAGGGAGTGCTACAGAGTTCAGGACTGACCACCAATACAGTACTGGCTTTTAAAAGCTAATAAACAGTAAAATCAATCAGGATCAGTCTTGGACAGCAGATTGTATCTGCAAACACTTTGTGCCTGGGGCAGTTGCCCCCCTTATCCCACATTAGCTCTGCTGCTCTTCTAAGAAGAGCAAATATGCTGTACTTCATTTGGAACCAGTTCAGAGAGCAGCTGTTGAAACCCTGTTAGGACCCATTTCATAAGGTCAGTGCATACAATAATACTATGGCCTTGTTGACCTGTTTAGTGAGGTTGCTGACATCCCCAGATTCGGTGAGTAATGTAGTCACTAGTGTGACGACTTGCAGCACAGCCACTCTGAAGATCTCTAGCAGTAGGAGCAGAGGTAAGATAAGAAAGGTCCAAGGGGTGTAGTAGGTATTTGCTGTTGCTGCAATTTTTCTAAGTGTAATTTTTATCTTTTTCTCTTTCATTTAGAGCTGTGTTCCTAATAAAATCTATAGGGTGTGACAGATGCCAGGACAAACTAGTTGGGGTAGTGAGGGACACAACTCTCTGCTCTGTAACATTTGCCTGTCTAGTTCTCTTTGCACTGCTGCATATTGTGAAGTACTTTATAGGGGTTCAATTATGCTGCTGGGGACACCATCTGAAGGTTCTGCTATCATGCATGTACATGTGAGGCTGCAGCTTAGTTGTGAAGCTGTAGGCATATTTTTATGCATCTGCTTTCTTTCATGTACATGTGGAGATGTACCTTTGTTATGTAGATGTGGACATGTTACCAGGCCTCTGGTATCATGCATATCCATGTGGGACTGTAGTTTTGCAATGATGCATATCTCTCTTACTAACATCTGTGTGAGACACCTGTTTTGTCTGTTGTGTCTTTCTGTATGGGTATAATGGGATGCTAATCATGCTGGGAGGCTGCAGGGGGCAGCAGAGACTTGCAGCACAGCTTTGTTGTGTGACACTTACCCACTACGTTGTACTACTCACTCCTCGTACCTTTCATAGGATATCATCATGATGCCATCCTTCCTACTGTGTCTTCCTTCTGTAGGTCATGAAGCCAAGCAGCTGTAGGTGTGTCAGATACAGCTGGCCCCTGACCTTGTCACTTCAGCTCTGGTATGTGAGAGAGCTGGGATTGCCTCACATGGGAGGAGTTCCAACCACTCACAGACAGAAAGCCTGGCTTAGCTGCCTGCTGTGGCCCAGCCATCAGAGAGGCAGGAGTTATTGGGGGCAGTTGAGGGGGTGGTGGAAAACTGGATCCCTACAAATATGTGCCTCCTCTAGCAAACAGTACATGCACTTAACCAGAAAGCCCCTGTCATCCAGCCAGAGAGCAGGCTATAATCCCTGTCATCAGCTACCCTGACCCCAACTGAACCATCTTCTGGGTCAAACAGACATCCTTTGGGCTAGTTAGCAGCCATTTTGCTGCCTGCGAATTCCCCATCACCATCCACGTGTACCCTAATCTTAGTGTGTCATAACCCAACACTTACGCATTGTCAGTTTTGCCTTATAACCATTTGCCCATCCCCTTGTTTTTCTTTGTCTAGTCTGTCTCCCCTTCCTAGTGTGAGTACAGCCACCCCCTGTTCATCTGTATAGTTTTGTTTTTGTGTGTCCACACATACTATGCTTCCCAGTCTTTCTTCAACCTGTTTAATTGCCATCTTTCCTGTTATCCCTTTACTGTACAGATATATAGAAAAGGGAAAACTTTCTCCACAAAAACCTACACTGCATCCCTCACCTGCTTTTCCTTTATGCTTCCCTTCTGTGTGAACATGTGTTTGCTATATCCCCCGAGTTCCGACTATATTTTATTACCCTTTTCTCCCCTCATGGAACCACTAAGTATCGCGGTGACTGCATACCCAACAGCAGGTGTTTGCGATGTTCTGCAGTTTAGTAGAATAAAGTGTTTACTGATATATTGCTGTACCACTTGCCGATTCGCACTACCAACTGCCTTCAAGTATTCCAACATCCATCCGTGGCATCATGGGGTCGTGACCTTGTTCCACAATTTGCTGCATGCTCTGCTTTGGATGGCTTGTAGCTCTTTAGATTGACTCAGGTTTGTAGCACATCTATAAATCTCATCCAGAATAGTTTTACTAAACTTGCTCTCTAGAATATACTGTTTCAAATTAAAACATCCTTTCAAACAGTTGTATTACTGTTTACTTTTCCTTTCATCTCTAGATAGGACACAAACTTTTTTCTGTTTAAACTCCTTGTTAGCTCCAACCACTGTCTTTGTAATTATTTTATTCCATCCTGTTCATATTTTAGCTCCGTGTGTTACTTCACTCCCTAGCTTGTCATTTACTGGCACTTAATGATTCACATCTCAGTCTGTTTAGTGATCTCTGCTTAACCTTTAATCAGAACTAGTTCAGTTGAAAACAAGTCACTCACACATCATTAACTGCAAAAAAAAAAATTAAAATTAAAACGATCTCCCCGTGCCCTAATGGCTTCTGTCCTTTGTACCTGTTTTATGGACTGCATGTATTCAGCAGATTTTAATGATTTGTCCAGGATCTGACTCTTGCCTGAATCACTTTGTTTAATTTATAGTGAATCCCCTCTCATCTGTTGCTGTAGATACTGTTTTCACAAATACTAAGTGAGTAAGTGAAGTATTTCATGCGCAGAGATGGCTGTACTATTTCTTCTTTCTGATGAAGCCAGCTCAGTCAAGCCCATAGTACTTCAACTGACAGAGGGATGGATGATTTATACATATCTGTTTTCATTAGAAATGTGCAGTTCATAAGATCACACTTTATTACAGAAAAACATCATGTAACCTCTGATTTGCTTCCTGGCTGGGTACTTTCTCTGCAGAGTCCGTGTGCCTTCCTTGCATTTGTGTGGGTTTGCCCTGGGTGCTCCAGTTTTGTCCCAAACTCCAAATGCATGCAGCAGGTAGATCAGAGACTCTAAATTGTCCATTAATGTGAGTGTGTGCTTGTGTGATATAGAAGAAAGACCTGGCAACCTACTTCTCTTATACCCTCCCCATGCTTTGTAAACTCTACAGATAGTAGTAGATATTCAAGGGGTTACTCTAGGAGTTGGCTGTGACTTGTGGGAGAAAGAGAGATAGAGAGACAGCATGGAATATTCATCTACAGCTGTCATAGAAAAGTGTATCTGCAGGCATGTTAGTTAAACATTAATTGTTGATAACTTGTGCATGAGATGTCAGTTCCATGCAGTACAGGAATAAAACCCTGACTATGACCCAGATGTTCCAGGATTGATTAACTGCCCATACACCAAAGGAGCTAAAGCATGGAGGTAGAGAAATAGCAAGGCATTGCCTGCTCACCTCTCATCAGATGGAGGGTGGGTTTAAGGTATGCATGACGTTGGATACATAATCTGTCTTAGAATTCCTAGTAGAGCCTGGAGATCACGTGTAGGTACATGTCTGAAAAGTGGGGCAGGGCCTTCTGAAAGTGGATCACTTGTGAAAATGGTGATAAGCCCTCAGTAGGTGTTTGTGTGCCAAATCCTTCTGTGCAATGTGTGAAGTACAAGTGGTAGGCACATACAAAAAATCCCTTTATAGTAACCTGGATGACATCCTCACATTGATTAGGTTTCGCCCATTTAGCAGTCAAAAGAAGTACAAGAAAAGTGCTGTGTAATGTACAAAAGACACATCTTCATTCTCCCAGTTTACTTACTGTTTAATCCAGATGGGTATCTGGGAAATTCTAGATTATTCTAGGAGGCCGTCCCTTTAAATGAGAAGGAAGAGGCTGAAAGGTATTATGATGAAGCAAGAAGAAGGTAATTTTTGTAAGAAGCATCATTGTGGACTTTTAAATGTCATCTCCAAGGTACACTCTTTTTTTTTCAAGGACACTGCAGAATATTGCTAGTTGTTAATTTAAGTTATGGTCTAAAAAAAGTCTTAGAGACAGGGATGCACCTAGATGACTTCTGAAATGGAATAACCCAAGATTCAGGCAATATCTCTAATTCTTTTATTTGGTGATGCTTTAGAATCTGCATCTTTGAACATACAATTCTTGGCTTCTTGTTCTGTCAAACACAGCTTATGGTCTAGGTAGACTCTACCTGTGAACTGAAAACTGAAAAATGGAAAAGCTTCCAAGATAATACTCCACCATACTCTGTCTTGTGTCTTCTTTTTCTATTCCATAATAAATCTAACAGAAGTCGTCGTACGTATGTATAATAATAATGACATACTCTTTATGTAGTATGTTTTTATTAAACTTAATATTTGATGTTATAAATTCATACCTTCAATATCACATGTATTTTTCCATTTTTATGTTGTGTATACTACACATGCTATTAGATATACTTGAGTGATGATGTTCCACATATATTTTCTTATTACATTTCTAGACCATGCACTTTTGGATGGAGTCTAAAAAAAGTCTGTTTGCATCCACAGTTAATAAATACATGTAAATAAATATGAATTCCCTTATTCACACCAGCAGTTGGCCAAAATGCTGTCACTTAGTAATAGGATTATCTGCTAGAAGAGAAAACTGCAAATGGCAGTAGATGTTGATAAGGTCACTTTCCCTTACAGATGTGACTGATTATAGTAACAAAAAACTGTGCATTCAGCAGTATCTGGTAGATCTTAAATTTGTATAAGCAGAAACATCTGGAATTGATAAGCTTGTGTTGTGATAATATTTCTATCAGTATAAATGCAGACATACAAGATCAGTATCATAACTGGCTGATTTAATGGACTCAGTGTTTTTAGATTAGTGCTGTTTTGCTGACTTGACATCTCTGATGACAGAAATAATATAATGCAATTAAAAGGAAAACTTAATTATGTGAAAAAGAAAATGAATCATTCAAAAATGCATGCCCGACACATGCCATTGATGGCACAGTTTCTTTGACGTGCCTGAATTGTTAAGGGTTTTCTCTGTACAGGTTTAACAGGCAGTGTAAAGCAGTAGGTCGAGATGTTGCAGCCTAGTAAAGCATGGGTGGGTAGTAACAAATACTCACCTAGTTAGGTATCAGTAAACATGCGTTGCGCACTTCTCCATGAAGCAGTTGCAGTGAAAGCTGGGCTGGTAAAAGGAGGAAAGTGCAGTATATAAAACCTGGTCCTGTGATGCTGCTCTGTTAGTCCAATGGCTTCATTTCGTATATAAAACCTGGTCCTGTGATGCTGCTCTGTTAGTCCAGTGGCTTCATTTCCATCTGCACTGCCAGTGATCTCCATTAAGACACAAACCTGGAACACTGGAGAGTAAGCCAAGTATAGGAGGGGCATCCACCCTGTGTACTGCTCCACATCTGTTTATTGGTCGGTTGGGGATCCCAGTAAGTCCCACTTCAAGCTAAGGCTGCAGGTACAGCTGATGACAAGACCATGATTGTGATAAATTTTATGCTTAAGTCATCCAAGGGGGACCTATCAATACTGAGTCCTAAAAATACAAAAAAAAGCATTTTAGGGGAGGTATACCCTGAAAATCCCAGCAAGATGAATTTCCAAATCTCATCACAAATCATGCCATGAAAAAGTGGAAATGTCAGACAGGTAAACCTTTCTAGGTGGTTATTACTCAGTCCATTATATAACATTCTAGACCATCTTACTGATGCCCACAGTTCTGATTACCAGTTGCCCACTACCCAGTTGTTCGAACCTCAATGGTTAAAGTGGAGCATGCAAACCAGGACTCCCTGAGGCATGCTAAATATAGGGAGGGGGGCTGTTAGAAAAAAAGCTTCAATGATGACAAACTGTTAAAAGTATAGTAAAAACCTCTTAGAAGAACAATAGATCATTTGTGGTAAACTTTGCCCCCAGATCAAGTCTCATACTTAAGATCTTTGTGCCACGTTATACAATCCAGACATTAAACATTCACCTTGTACCAGTGAGAAGTGTGAAGCTTGTTCAAGCAATAGTTATGCTGATGAGAGTTCACACCTTGATACTTAAAGGATCATTATAGGCAGAAAGTGAAACAATATACTTTTCCTAGTATTTACATCATGTACAGAGCAAGCGATCCTGTGATATTGTAAGTTATTATTTCTAATTTTTATTTTCCTCTAACTCAAAATGATTTAATGGAAGTAGACATACTAACATGACTGGGTTTATGTCAAAGTTGACTGTTTCCCACAATACATTCTGCATACTCAGAAGTAAAGACTACAAACACACTACTCATCCATCCAGGATCTTCTTTCTGTTTACTAAGAGTAACAATCAGGTCAATTTCTAGGTGCTTTGGCTTCCATAACAAAACTTGAAAAAGCTCTCACCTCCCCCTCGGATTGTGTTTCCCATGAAAACTGCCACGAAAAAAATGTCCTGAAACTATGGAAAGACATATAACAATATCATAGCATCATAGCATTTCACAATTATGAAGACATAAAAACCAGGTTTATGAATGTAAAGCAAATACATAAGACTCAGTTGCAGCCCCTTGTACTACAAACAAGTAAAATGAAAGAGAAGCAGCAACACATAAAAATAACTAAATAAAAAATCAAAACAGCAAAACATAGCAGCAGCGTGCACATGGGACAAGTCCTTTATGACAATGATGAAGGATGAATGAATCAAAAAACATTTGCTGTTGTAAAATTGTTTTGGTCATATTTGGAGTATTGTATTTTTTCTGTTTTATGGTATCTGACTTTTTTAATTTCTCCAATTCTTTTGGGTTTCTAATAGAATGACAGGAATGGTCCCCATTCATAAGTCAAAGTACAGTTAACGTTCATGAAATTAGTATTGTTTTACTCTTTGATGTCAGCCAAAAGTGCTCTTTGCAGCGCCTGCAATGTTCCCAGTAATGACTCCGGCAATTTGTATGGAGTTACATGTATTTGTAGCATATTTAAAAAGGATTGTAGACTCTTTTTTTATAAGATCCATTGCTCCTAGTACTATTGGAACTATCTGGGTGTCTTTCTTCCATATTGCTCTCATTTTTGCTTGAAAATCCTGATATTTTATGACTGTGTGTCTCTCTACCCACGACACTGTAGTCACTGGGTGTGGCGACTTCAATGATCAGTGCTACTTTTGTCTTCTTTTCCTGGACCACTATATCTCTAGCAACTGTCTTTTGAATTGTTGGTAATGGGTGATCCCATGTGATGTAGATTGCATCATTTTTTCTGATACTTTGTGGATCATATTTATAGTGTTTTTCAGCCACTTCAGTACCATAATGTTTGCACAATCCCAAGTGCAACAGTCTCGCCACATTATTAGGCCTTTCAGTATGCAGTCCTTCTGCAATTAGTATGTCGCAACCAGCAATAAGGTGTGCAACTGTTTCCAATTCTGTTTTACAAAACCTACATTTGTCTGTTTCTCCCACGTGTTCAATGGACTTTGTAAACCAATGTGTATGTAGACCACTATCTTGGGCAGCCAATATTAACCTTTCACCTCTTAGTTTAAATTGACCTCTTAACCATTCTTGCTTTCGTTCCTGATCAACATGAGGTTCTTCCAGAAGTTTTCTATACTTGCAACTATATTTGTACTTTTTCCACATGTCTTGCCTTCTCATCTGGTCATTCATATTATATTATTTCTTTTGTTTTTGTTGCCTGACTTTTACGTACTTGTGGTTTGATTTCCATTCCTGCTTGACACCAATATGATTTTGCTAGCCTAAGCAGGGAAGTCATCTTAGAATTATTCTCCTCATGTTTCAAAACTTTCACTATGTTTGGGTCTTGTGAGGTCAGCAGATATATGTGGAGTCCCACGATTGCAGATCTATACATGTAATCAATTTCAAGGAGGCCCATCCCTCCTTCAGAATGGGGAATATAGAATCTTGCTATGCATTGATTTTTCTAAATCATTTAGTGAGCATAAAGCATCCTTCTTGTTTTCTTATCTAATCTATCCAGCACATTTTGGGGCCACTCATTTACTCCAAAACTGTGTTAATAGTAGACCAGAATTGCTTACGGTTGTGGTCGGTAGAGTTTAGGGTGGATTTATAGTAGAGGGATTTGTCTAATTTTATATACTTTTTGGCTTTATTGAGCAGTTCAAGGAATGATTGCCTATCTGAGTTATTTTCTGTTAATCACCAGTGCTCTCAGGCCTTATCTCTGGTTTCATTAGGGTTCTGGTGGTTATTTGTAACCATGAGGCATGCCTGGATCTGACTTTGGCATTTCTTACAGGGGCACGGGTGTTTAGGATGGAGAGGAAGGTACTGTTGAAGAAGTGGATAGCATCATCTAGGTTGAGGCATTTTAGTGGTGACCAGTTAATTTTTTGCAGGGAGGAGATGAAGGAGTTGGGGTTGAAGTTGGACTTGTTCCGTATTTGCCTGTGGATAATGGGCTTCAGACTGTTTGTGTGGTGCTGAATTAGGAAAGTGGGGGAGTGGTCACTAAGACTGTCAGGTAAGCAGCCTGCTAGGTAAGAGTGAGGGGCTTTGACTAGGATCCAGTCAAGTAAGGTATGATTGTTAGGGTTTTTGTTGATTCGGGTAGAGGATTGAATGATTTGAGTGAACCCATGGAGATTAAGGTGAATGGTTGGGAGACTGTTATTACAGGATAGCCAGTTGATGTTAAAGTCACCAAGAATGATGGTTTCCTGGGGTAGAAATAGAGTAGCCTAGCTCAGGAGATTTTCTAGGGGTGTAATATTTTGCCCTGGTGGGAAATAACATCCTATGATATTGATTTTGGGGGGGGGTTAGTTTGAGATTGGCATAAAGGATTTCTTCATTGTTGTGGTGAGGGGCAGATGAGTTCAGGAGTTGAATATTGAGGTGGCGTTTAAATATCAGTGCTACACCACCTCCTTTTTTGGGCAATCTGTCTATGCGAAGGATGTTGTATTCAGGTGGAAGTATTTCCTCACTTTTGATATGTAGTTTGAGCCAGGTTTCAGTTAGGAAGAGAATATCTGGGGAATATATGCTTATGCTGGTATGTAGTTCTTGGATTTTATTGCATATGCTTCTGATGTTTAGGGACATTATAAATAGGTCTGTTGTTTTCTTGTTGGCTAGGAGTTGAGTTGTGGGGGGGGGGGGGTTGCTTGGACTAGGGTTTGTGGTTGGGTTGGATTTGGGAGGACCAAGGTTTGGATGGATGTCTCCAGCGAGGGCTAGTTTATAGAGGGTGTTTAGGATATGTTTTATATACATAGTAAATTGCGTATGGTATCTTAGGGATATTTTATTTTTGAGTGCATTAGGTGTTTGGTAATGGAGTGTGTGTAATGGGATGATGGTTTTTGTGGCAGGGGTTGTGTAGTTATAGTGTAAATATTTGAGGGAGGGTGTTGAGAGAGTACAGTGGAAGTTGTTGGGGCATGTGACTGTGTAGCCTTGGTAGGATGTAATGTGAGCTAGAACTACGCAGGTTAGGATTGTTATTATATTAGGTAGTAGCATGATTGTGTTGGATGTAGGGGGAGGGGGTGAGTAGTGGTGTAGCCTAATTGCTGGCAATTAGGGGTGGGGTTAAGGCTAAGAATAAATGTAGAGGTACTGGGTGTGGGTGGGAATAGGGGGCAGGGAGAGGAGCTGAGTAAGCGTAGCAAACGGAGCGGGCTAGAACCCCCCCCCCCCAGGCTAAAGATTGCAGGGTAAGTGTCTAAATAGCCAAATTGTTAGGAGTTATTATCTACTAAGGAAAAACAGTCTATAGACCTGATTTCAGCTGTGTCCTTTCTAGGTAGATACCTAGTTTGAAGCAGACAAAAAGTGGCAGTTTAAATACCTTTTTCCCTCTATTTTACAAGTGGGCAATTCCAGTGTATCTACTGGGATACCTTTTATCGCCTAGAGCTTTATCTTGGTTTACTGATAACTAAAAAGAAAAAGTTAACTGGAGAATGTATTTACAGCAGATGGGGGTGGGGGTGCAGCTGCTGACCCTAGCTGTGGGTAGAGCCAGTAATTTCTGCTTATTAACATATTAACATTAACCCAGGGACTGTTATCCGGGGTTGAAAATTTTTTTTAGGAGGAAATGTTAGAATAATAGGGCCAGACTATTTGATTTCAGAATCTTAAACAGCTTAAACAATCTTACAAAATTATTAAGCAGTTGTCGTGCCTTCTCATGCCCATAAGTGCCTTGTCTGGTAGATAACCAGAGGATGTTTGATGGAGGCCACTTAAATAACCCTCTCTCAATTCAGGCAATCCTATAGCTACTATGGAGCATGGAAATAGTCACCAGAAACTTACATAAATGGGGTAAAACAGAGGGGAGTAAAAGTGTGATATACCAAGAGTGGAACAAGCAGAACATTAAACTTTAGACAGTGAGCATAAATTGCAGCAGTGGATTAGAGAAAACAGAAAACATCTGCAGTATGAATGTAGTCCCTTTTAGTAGTAAGCATGATGATGCAGTCTCCTAAGGTTCAATACACTGTTGATGGAGATTATGATGTTGAGTCCTGGTGGTTTGCCTGCATTGTAATTTAGAAACCTCAATTGTATTACTTTTCAACTGATTGGTAATTATCCTGCACATTTGGTTAATAGGTTGGTCTGATTTACTTGCAAAAGCACTGGTTATAAAGTGCCCAGTCACCCCCCCCCCCTTTGATTGTGGTCTTTGTGGTAGTTTATTCCCATAGGTCCATCTGTTTACAAAATGAATTTAACACTATTAACCAATGAGAATAGAGAGTTTGTATCCATATTTGTATAAATGAATGTAACTCTATCAACCAATGAAAATAGAGTTTTATATCCGTATTTACATATTCATAATGGACTGATGCTGTACAAAGTATAAATACCCCGACTGTCTGTGCAATAGTTGTTACAGGCAAACTGAAATAAAAGAGAGAGATTTTTGGCACAGCACTCACCTACCTATCTTGGATGGTCTTCAAGAATAAAGCTTTTGAAAACCAAAGGGAAGACTTGAGTGATTTAATTCAAGTTTTGCAATAGGAAAATATGAGAGTGTAGATCAAGTACTGGGTTTATTCTCTTAAATTGACATGGAAGCTTATCCAGCTAGATTGAGTTTGCCAACTGGAATTCAATCTTTGTATGTGTACATTTATCAAGACTAAATGACATTCTTATAGCATCTGAAAAGGTTTTGACAACATGCAGTTGTGCTTTCATTTCCTCATCTGATGAGTTATACAGTTTCAAATGATTTACAAAGAGAAGATGAGAAGTCTTTATACTTTGTTGTTTTCTAGGAGTCAAATTGCAGCCATGACCTAAGCTGTTAAGTAGAGTACTTAATGGATTAAGAGTGAGGCAAAATATCAGCGGTGACAAAGAGTCACCCTGGAATAACCCCCTTTGGATTTTTATCCCTGGCATAATAGGTTGTCCTTTATCATGGCTTGATTGCAAAATTGTCTGCCACTGTTTCATGGTCTCTGTAATTTAATTGATGAGTGTAGGGTGTATCTTATACATTTTTAAGCACTCTTTTATCCATGAATATGAGATACTATCAAATTTCTTTTGTAGTTAGTCCAGGCCATACTTAAATTCTTCCCCTTTTTACAGTTCTCCACTATGACATTTAACAACAAATTATCCTTTCTTCCATATAACTTTTTTTTATTGGCCTTCTGCTCTGTTGCCATAATTGAATTTTCCTCTAAATGACTATAAACTCTGTCAGCATCAATTCCAGTGTATAAGTTATACATCATCAGAAGGCAAATTATTGGTCTATAATTTTTAGGGTAGCTTGCAGGTTCACTCTTAAGTAGAAGCATTGTTTTTCCTGTCGTTAGCCAAGTTGGTGTCTGTTCAGGGTGCACATATAAATAATTCTTACTCATGGCTAAATCTTCATGCAAAGATGTTAATACTTGTAACCAGAAGTTAGGTGCTGCATCTGGGCCTGGGGTTTTCCAGTTAGCGGTTTTTCTTAACTTTGTTTCAATCTCTCTGGCTGTTACTTCATCCCATTTCATATCCTGTACCTTTAAACTTCTTATTCTTTCTTTTACTTCTATCCATTTAGCATCTTTGTTATGTTCTACAGGATCTTCATAGATACTTCTACAAAATGTATCTATTTCTTCTTTTTTTTGGTGGTCTTTCAATTCCTTTTACCTTATTTCCCAATTCTCTATAAAACATTTTTGGGTCATCAATAAATGGCTTATTTTGGACTTTTCATTTATATTTGTCTATGTATCTTCTACGTTTTTCCACCTGTGCTGTGATTTTTGATTGATTATTTGCAGTAGTGCATGATAGATCCTGATCTGTTCTAATACTGCGCATTGCTTTTATCATGTCTATCTTTCTGAGTATTTTTGTTGATCTGTTCCCTCTTCTATACTCTTATAATAATGACACTTCTTGTCTTAGTTGCTTTATAGTTTTTTCGATTCAATACTTCCTTGATGGTATTTGATTTCTCCCTTCTCTCCTTCACTACCCTGTGTTCTTGTGGTAGAACTTTATCAGTTATTAATTTGACTGCACAGTAATATATCCTGTTTACTTCTGTTATATCGCATGAATCTCTATGGACAGTCCTAATTACTGTGTTCCTTGGTTGCATCAAACTTGTGACTTTTGGGTTTTATTGACCTTCTCTTTTGTGGTTCTTAATATGTCTATCTATCTCTATTAAGTCAAGCAACTCTTCTCTTAGCTCAGTTTCATCTGGACTGAGGGCACATTTTTTGTTTACCGTGTCTTGTGGGCATTCTATAGAAAGTTCTATTACATATTCCTGTGATAGATTCTCTTCAGTTTCATCCTGTGCCGTCCATTGCTCTGTCATATGGGAACTCACTGGCCTTTCACTCCTCAACATTAACTGCATCAGAGTTTCCACAGTTTCCTGTCCCTTCCCTTGCTGTCCAGCAACAAGTGGATGTTTATACTGGTTTTCTGTGAAAAGCTCCAAAATATCTTCAAATGGCACCTGACCAACTGATTCCTCTTCCACTGCTTTCCCCTTAATTTGGAGATACATTGCTCTGCCCTGCTGTGGTGCTTGCTGAATTAGATTTTCTACACTGAATCCTTCACTTTGGAGGTACCTTATGACCTCAGTTTCTATTTCTTTTAACTTCTCCATTACTGATCTCCTTTTCTGCTTTTCCTCTTTGTCTTCTTTATTTTTGTGTTGTAAAGATGTTCTTCATTCCACATTGCTGCAGTCCTAACTATAGGGTAGTCCGCTGTCCAGTCGGCCCGAATACCAAAGTATATGGCTGATGTCGGTCAGGGCGCATTAGACTGACGTCAGTACGTCAGGGTACTAATGTGCATGACCGACGTCATATCCTCAGTCTTTTTTGCCGCATGGTCCGATGCAGAAGCAATTTTGCGAGTGCAGGTTGGCGTTCTGAAAGTTTCTGAAGTCAGAGTTTCAGACCGAATCAAAGTTGGCTAAGTACCCCGTTGGGGATTATTTTGGTTTTTTCTTGCCTCAGTATTTAACCGGATGTCAGAAAAAGTGAATAACTGTATTTCTTGTGGGAAACAGATACCTCATAGGGATTACCATACTTTGTGTATACCTTGTTTAGGGCCTGAGCACGACGTTGTTGGATGCCGCTCTTGTGCTAGATTTAACAAACGCACTATTAAGAGAAGGTTAGACTGTGCCAGGTTAGTGTTTGGAAAGCGTTGTAATTATAAAATGCCGTCGGATGCTCCGACGCCGGCTTCGGCCAAAAAGCGCAAGGACAAAACGGCAAAGCCTAGAGGGGAAGAACCGACAGTCCCAGACGTCGGTTCTTTGGAAGGCTCAGTGGAGCCGGAGGTTCTGCCGGGTGTTTCTTTGGAGTCTCAGGGAGAGACTTTACTGTTACAGGATGTATCCTCTCAGGAAGTAGGCCAGGCTGAGGGGGCCTCTCAGGTGGCTGTTCTTCCCTCTCTTCCTAAGGTGGTTAGAGCCTCCCCTTCTGTTTCCAAGACTTCTTTGAGAGGCAGGCCAAGTTTAGCTTCAGTGGGGGTTTCTCCTAGTGCTTCAGGGTCTTTGCCTAAGAAACATATGCTTAAAATGGCAGAGGATTTGATTACTATGATAAGAGGTTCTATGCCCCCTCCTGATAAGAGGCCTAGGGTGGAACCTGAGTTTGAGAGTTTAGAGCAATGTTCGGAGGCTTCTGAGTCTTCGGCTGAAGACTTGCAGGAGTATCCTCCTTATTCTGATTCTGATGTGGATGATTCTACTCCTTCGGCTTCTCCTCCTGAGGATTTTTCATTTTCAGAGACTCTGCATTCCATGAGGGTGCATTTTAAATGGGAAGGTCAAGATTTCTCTGATTCCAGGAAAAGGCTTAGGGAATTCTTGTTTTTACCCCAGCATAGGCCTTTAGCTATACCTCCTGTTCTGAATGTGGTGGAGGATGTTTTTGCAGAGGCTTCCCTGAATCCTGATTCTTTGCCTCCTGCCCCAGTTAAACCGGATAGGTATTATAGGGTGCCTGAAGCTCATAAGTATCTTTTTAAGAGTCCTAGGGCAGACCCGGAAACTGTCTCTCAGGGGTCTAAAGGTGTGAAGGCCTCAGTTGTTAAAAATCCTGTCCCTCCTGATAAAGAGGCAAGGGCTTTGGATAGATGGGGAAAGAAAGTGTATACTTCTTCCACTTTAGCCATGAGGGCGTTGAATTGTCAGTTTCACATGTTAAAATATCAGAATTATCTTCTTTCACAGTTGAAATCTAAGGTGGATGCTCTGGCGGAAGGTATTGAGTGTAAAGAGTTGCAGGATTTAGTTCATGTGTCTGAACAGGTGGGTAAACATTCCTTGCAGTGTGGTTTTGATGCTGTGCAGGCCTCCTCCAGGGTGGCTGCCACTGGTTCTGTTCTTCGTAGGCACGCCTGGTTGAGAGATCAGAATTTAGCTGAGCATGTTAAGACAAGAATTTTGGATGCTCCTTTACAGTCTGATGTGTTGTTTGGTTCGCCTGTGGAAGCAGTTTTAAAGAAAATGGAGGACAAGGCTAAGTCTATGCAAACTGTTAAGGATTTTTTGCAGGTGCAGCCTCCGAAGTTTAGTAGAAATTGGCCTACTAAGGGATGGACTTATCCTGCTTATGATTCCCAGTCTAGGGGTAGGTCTAGACGTGGTAGGGGCAGAGCTCAGGGTTCTTTTAGGCCTAGGACAGGGAGTTCCCCTGCTCAGACTTCTGGTGAGGGCAGGGGTCAGTCCTTTCGTAAGCAGACCCAATGACCTGCCTTTTCAGCTGCCAGTTCATTCTCGCCTGGCAGCACCGTTGGGAGGAAGGCTGTCTCTTTTCAAAGAAAATTGGGATTTAATTACCCAAGACAGATGGGTTCTGGATATCATTCACCACGGTTACAGGTTTTATTTCCATACCTTGCCTCCTTTCAAAGGCATGCCAGACATTCCTCCTCTACAAAGAACAGAGGCTCACAAGCAAATTTCTCTGTTACTCCAAATAGGGGCCATTCAGCCAGTTCCTGTGCCAGAAAGGGGCCTAGGATTTTATTCTCGCCTGTTCCTAGTACCGAAGAAGGGGAACACGTGGAGACCAATTTTGGATTTATCTATCCTCAACACTTATCTGGACATTCCCAAGTTCAAAATGTTGACGTTACAACAGCTTTTACCTCTGCTGGGCAAAGATCACTGGATGGTAACTTTAGATCTCAAGGAAGCTTACCTTCATGTGCCTATAAGACTAAGTTGCAGAAAGTATCTGCGTTTTCGAGCTGGAAATTCTCATTATCAGTTCTCTGCATTGCCCTTTGGCTTATCTACTGCACCCAGAGTATTCACGAAGGTTCTGGCTCCAGTGATAGCTTACTTCAGGCTAAAAGGAATTCAAATCTATCCTTACTTGGACGACTGCCTGATTCTGGCTCAAGAAAAGGAAGACCTTCTACAGCATTTGGAATATGTCATAGCAGTGCTAAGATGCCTAGGGTATTCTGTGAACGAAATAAAGTCCAGTCTAGTACCCTCTCAAGACATGTGCTTTCTGGGTGTGAGACTGAATACAGCAGCCCAGATGGCCTTTTTAACCCCGGACAAACAAAAGAATCTTTCCAGTTACTTCCATCAACTATCTCTTCAGTCCGGGCTGACTGCAAGGACAGTCCTTCAAGCCTTAGGGTTCATGGCATCTTGTATTCTGGTGCTTCCCAATGCCAAACTGCATATGAGGAAGCTGCAATGGTATCTCAAAAATGTATGGACACAGCACTGCCAAGATTTGGACACTGTCATTCAAATAATACCTTGCATTCAAAAGGAATTTTTGTGGTGGGCTCAGGAATGTCACCTAAACAAGGGACTCTCTGTGACCCGGCCAGAGGCGAGTCAGATTCTAACGACAGATGCCTCAGACATTGCTTGGGAGCTCATCTAAATGGAAAGTGGATACAAGACAAGTGGCCTGCCAGACTACAGCATCTACATATCAACATGAAAGAGATGTTAGCAGTCCAGTTTGCATTAATGGCTTTCAAGGAATTACTTCTTCCAGGGCAGGTGTTGATTCTAACAGACAACACAACTGTCATGTGGTACATCAACAAACAAGGGGGAACACATTCTTACCCATTGTGCAGGCAAGCAATGATTTTATGGGAGACTGCGCTCAGCTTGCAACTAACTCTTCAGGCAAGGTTTCTGCGGGAGCACAGAACTCCTTAGCAGATGTGTTAAGCAGACAAATCATGGATCCCCACGAGTGGAAACTGGATCTTCATGTATTTCAAAAATTGACAGTGTCATGGGGAACTCCAGACATAGATCTGTTCGCTTCTCCACTAAACTACCAGCTGCCAAAGTTTTGCACAAAGAGGTTTCATCACACAGCTTGGAAAGTGGATGCTCTTTCTTTCAGTTGGAAAAATCTTCATGTGTATGCGTTTCCACCTCTGCCTCTTCTTCCAAAGGTGCTTCTAAAGGTCAGACAAGACAAGCCAAGGATGATTTTAATAGCTCCAGATTGGCCTCGGCAGCACTGGTACCCATTACTGAGGAGTCTGGTAAGGAAGCCTCCATGGCCTTTACCCTTGATTCCACACCTGTTGTCTCAGAGGGACGGTCACCTGCTCAATGTCAAGCTTCACTCTCTTCATCTAACAGCCTGGCATATTCTGTTTTGAAAGACAGCAGGTCTCAACTTCCTCAACAAGTTTTAAATGTGATTATGGAAGCCAGGAGACCTAGTACAAGGAAAGTGTACGCAGAAAAATGGAAGAGATTTTTATTTTGGAGTGCAGCAAACAATTTGGAGATTTCTGAGCCTAATTTGAGTGTGGCTCTTCAATATCTTACTGAGTTATTGGACAAAGGTTTGTCTTTCTCTTCCATTAAGATTCATGCTGCAGCAATTTCAGCTCACTATGATTGTGACCCACCATTGTTTTCGCATCCTTTGTTCAAGCAATTTCTTAGAGGGGCAAAGAATATAAGACCCCCGTAGAGCTCCTACTCCTGCTTGGGATCTCAATTTTGTGTTGGAGAAACTTACTCTACAACCTTTTGAGCCTGCGGCTACTGCTGAATTGAAATACTTGTCATGGAAGACTGCTTTTTTGTTGGCCATTACTTCTGCAAGAAGGGTTTCTGAGTTGCAGGCCCTTATGGCAGTGGAGCCTTTTTTGATTTTTCATAAGGATAGGGTATCTTTACGTACTAATCCTTCCTTTATGCCTAAGGTGGTTTCTAGTGTGGCTTTAAACCAAACTATTCATTTGCCTACTTTTTATGCAGATCCCCAAAATAAAGGGGAAAAGATTTTGCACACTTTAGATGTACACAGGCAATTGCGTTATTATTTGAGCAGGACTAAGGATTTTAGGCAGTCTCAGCAGTTGTTTGTTTCTTTTGCTTTGAGTTCGCAGGGCAAGCCTGTATCAAAACAAACTATTTCTAGGTGGATTGGGTGTTGCATTGCATTTTGTTATTCCCATCATGGCAAGGAGATTCCAGCTGGGATTAGGCCTCATTCCACTAGGGCTACTGCCACTTCAACAGCATTTCTAAGGGGGGTGGCAACAAAGGATATTTTGGAGGCAGCTACTTGGAGTTCAGTGCATACTTTCTCTAAGCATTATCACCTTCCTCTCTACTCTAAGTCTAGGGCTGGTTTTGCCACAGCTATTTTGCAAGGCATGTTGTCAGTTCCTGCTTCCTTATGATTTGCCAGCCTCCCTTACCTCTGCTTTGGGATTCTACCCAATAGTTAGGACTGCAGCAATGTGGAATGAAGAACATAGTACAGTTTTGTACCTACCATAAATGTAGATGTTCGAGGATCCACATTGCTGCAGTCCAATTTACCCTCCCTCCTTCCCCTCTGTGTTTAGGGGTGGTTGTGTAGGTGAGGTTATATTCTGCTAATTTTGTATATATTGTATATATTTTTTGGTGCAGGTATGTTGGGAGTTTTTGGTTTTTGGCCTTATCTTTTCAGGGTCTTCTGACATCTGGGGCAAGAAAAGACTGAGGATATGACGTCAGTCATGCGCATTAGTACCCTGACGTACTGACGTCAGTCTAATGCGCCCTGACCGACGTCAGCCATATACTTTGGTATTCGGGCCGACTGGACAGCGGACTACCCTATAGTTAGGACTGCAGCAATGTGGATCCTCGAACATCTACATTTATGGTAGGTACAAAACTGTACTTTTTCTATGTCTGGATTCCTTTGTCTGTATTTCACTTCAAATATATTTGGTGCTGCTCTTTTTCTATTGATTAGTTTTGTTTAATCCCTTGCATAGGTATTACACTATATTAAATCTTTATATTACTATACAACCTAGTGTCCAGCAACTCAGAATGATCAAAACACTGCACCCTCAAAAAAAAATGACAAGAAGAAGTTATAATTTATAACAATAGAAGAGTTCCATGCTATTTGTGCAAAGCATATGGATGTGATTTAGGAATATTTGTTGCATTTGTTGTAGAATAGTGAAGGCTGTACCCTTTGTACTGACAAATATTAGATTACTGTCTTCTGTCACTTCATTAACATTTCAGCAATGGCACATAATACACAATTGTTACAAGTTGCATTGAGTGTGACATAGCAAAGACAGGTACCAATGATAAGCCATAATGTGAAAATGCACACATACGATGCTATTGATATTACAATACTATAAACATTTCAATTATACAATGACCCCTAATTAATATTCCAAAACGTGCACGCTGATTGGCCAGCGTGCACGTTGTAAATCGAGTTATACTATTGGAAAAAACTTTTTTCCATTAGTATAACTCTCTTTTTAAAACACTGTCTCGCTATGTTAAATGGGTTTAACATAGCGAGACAGCTTTAAAATAAGCAACGGAGATGTCCGTTGCTTATTTTAAAGCTGTCTCGCTATGCTAAACCCATTTAACATAGCGAGACATTTTAAAAGCAATGGAGAAAGCAAGATCTCCGTTGCTTTTTACTGTTTAAGCTATGTTAAATGGGTTTAACATAGCGAGACAGTTTAAAATAAGCAACGGACATCTCCGTTGCTTATTTTAAAGCTGTCTCGCTATGTTAAACCCATTTAACATAGCGAAACAGTAAAACAAAAAAGCAACGGAGATCTTGCTTTCTCCGTTGCTTTTGCCCACAGCTCTGATGTACTGCGCAGGCGCACAGTACATCAGAACTGCCATGAAGGGCAGTAAACAGGCATTATACTATGCCATTATTTAAGAAAAGTAATAGTTTCTTTTCTTAAATAATGTCATGGTATAATAGCAATAACCCACTTCTGGGTGTGGGTAATGCTGTATTTACCCATGGTTGGCTTTGTTTGGTCCCTCGGGCTTCGCCCTCGGGACCAAACCACGCCAACCGTGGGTAAATCCAGCATTACCCACACCCAGGCGTGGGTTATTGCTATAGTAAATTTTAAGCAAAGAGACCAAATTCAACTGTTTGGCAAGGTATGTGTAAGATTACAGGACTATACTAAACCTGTGATAGGAAGATATAGGTGCTACTATTTAATATTCATTGTGTAAAAAATATTTGTCACAAAAGTCATAGAACTAGGTTTCTGGTTCTATTGCTACTTTATAAGTACTAACATCTATCTGTTTTCAGTGGAGGATACACAAACAGTAAATATAACCCATGCACAGAAAACAAACACTGGTACAAGTATAGGGTTGCCAGTCCTTTACAATTTACAGATTTAACTGATTTGAGCATCACTTTATCTGTGTAATTTGTTTGAAAACTGGATAGGTGGGTTAATCATTAACTGCCCCTGTTTGTCCACAACACAGTCCATTAGGCAGCAAGCAGGAAAGATGCAGTAAAACACAACAAAATGCATGATGCAACTATATGAAGTATATGCCATCATACTTAGATCCCTGTATGACCTGTGAAGAAACCTGTGAGAACGTGACTATATACATTTCTTACAATTATTGAAACCCAGGGATTTATGCTTAATTATTACAAATCACTCTCAGAATTACCTGTTGGGGCATATCTGTCTGTAAGAGTTTTTTTTTTTCTATAGTTGCTTGCTGTGTTATTTATTTATTTATTTATTGTTTGTTTGTTTTTTGTTTGTTTATTTATATGAATGATTCAGTAACACACATGAATTATTCATATCTCTTTATTGCTAATATATAGACTTTTTTGACTCATGGCTACCTCAGAACATAGCCTAGTACCTACCTATGAACCTATCTGCCTGAAGGCATTTATAAGCCTAGCCGGAATGTGTTGGCTTTCACCACCCCCTTAGATTAGTTCCCTGTGCCTCTGTCCAGCAGAGCCATTGAAGTGATCCCTGGGGTAAACTTTCTGTTTTCCATCCACTTGTCATCACACATAAATGTGTATAAATGTATAAGTATTTTTATTTATTTACTTTTATTTTACATTTGTTTACTGGGAAAGTCCGACTGGACTAGGTCCATTTACAGCAGAGGCCAGGGGAGAAAAGCTCAACAGTTATAACAATAATACATGTTTTATACAGAATTATAACAATAATACAGGTTTTAAACAGAATTATAAGAACAAGCTAGCAGTGAAGAACACCAATAGATCATTACATGTGGGAATGTATAGACAGACAAGACATATTAAAACAATATTATTCACATTTTCAGGCAAGAAATATGAATACCCGCAGAATATATGTCAGCAGTGATCATGGTTGATGAGCTTCCGACTAGCGATAGCTTAACTGTTAGTGCTGTAGAGCATTACAGCGACGTAATTAGAAGACATCATTGTCAACAGAGGGTGAGAGATAGGAAGCATTTATTATTATGTAATACATGGGCATAACCAGGTATTTTGTGTGCTTTTAGGGTGTTTTTGAAGTGTGAGGTAGAGGAGCTTGCTGTTATTGAAGGGGGGGGGGGGTATTCCAGTTTTTATAAACTGTGTGGGAGAATAGTGCTTTTCCTGCCGTGTTATTAGCTCTAGAGATACTGAGGAGTGATTTTTCATTAGAGAGGAGGGGGCAATTTGCTGTGTATTGAGTTAGAAGTTGCCGTAGTGATGGGGTTTTATCAGGATATTTTAGAATGTTGTAAGTAATGACTAGCTGGTGGAAATTGAGAAGTTGTGGAAATTCTAACCATTGTAGGTCCCTATGAGCTATACAGTGGTGTGTTCTGAAGGAGGAGTTGTTAGCAAACTTGGCAATATTATTATAGCATGAGTCAAGTTTATCCAGGTCTGTTTTTCTGATATGGGTTTGAATAGGTGCTGCATACTTTAGTGTGGACAATAGTTTGTGCTAGGGTGATTTTTAGCTTGATCTGAGAAGATGTTTTTGAGCCTATAGAGTGTAACCATTTTTTTGTGAACCTTTATGATAGTTTGGGATATATGGACATCGAAGTGAAGGTTTTTGTCAATTTTGATGCCCACAAGTTTGGTGTGGGTTGAAGGGGAAATGGTTGTACCATTTCTGGAAGTGATAGTAAAGGAAATAGGAGTAGTTTTTGATTAGTTGAGGGTAAATAACAATAATTTAGTCTTGTTGGGTTCAGAATGAGTTGAATGCCAGTAATCCATTTTTCCACAGAGCTAAAGGATTCTTGGGTGAGTTGTTGAAGGCAGGGGAGGGAAGGGGCTAAGCAGATTAGAATGGAATCATCTGTATACTGTATAAGTGAGGCCTGCTTGGTTGTGGTATGTAAGTTGGTGAAAACAGAAAAGAGAAGTGGGCCCAGTATTGAGCCTTGTGGTACACCTATGGAAGGTGAGGGGAAAGTATACCTTGCCATTGGACAGACTGCTGCCTGTCAGATAAATAATTCCTGAACCAGGCAATAGTAGATGGGACAAAGGATAGGGAGGCTAGAGTATCTAGTAGTATGGTGTGTGAGATCATATCGAATGCCTTGGAGAGATCCAGAAATATGGCAGATGTGAAGTTATTATTATTCCTGTGTTGGTTAACTATGTTAGTAAAGGAGAGAAGAGCAGTAGATGTGCTGTGATGTGTCCGGAAGCCATGTTGTGTGGTGGACAGGAGTTTGTGTGTCCAGGAACTTCATGACTTGAAAGTGAATGCATTTGTCTAGAAGTTTAGAAAGGGGAGATAAAATGGTGATTGGACAGTAATCTGCGAGGTCGTAAGAATTTCCACCTTTTTTGAAGAGGGATGATGTATGACACTTTCCACAGTTGAGGGATATAGGATTCTTGTATGGAGCAGTTAATGAGGATGGACACAGGGTAGGATATGGATTCAGCAGCTATTTTTAGGAAGTTGGCAGGTAAATTATCAGCTGCAAGGGTAGTAGGTTTAAGTTTCAGAAGGAGTTCCTTAATTGAGGAGATAGGAACAGGTGAGAGAGTTAGGGGGGAATGTTGTTTGGATGTTTGATTGGTGAATATGAATGGTTATTTTTGGATAATTGGTTAGATAAGGCTAGAATAGAGACAGTGAAATGGTGCTTAAATTGAGAGGCTACATCCATGCCATTATTGGCTGAGTTGGGAATAAGAGTGGTAGTCTTGCCTGGTTTCAATAAGGAGTTGATGGCTTGCCAAAATTTTTGTGGGTTCCTTAAGTGTTTTGTTTGGGTATTAAGGGAATAGTTATGTTTGTCAAGTTTAGTTTGTCTTTTGGCTTGGTTCCTAAGTTGTTGGTGAGTTTGTTTGGATAGGGCAGTGTTTTCCCTCTTCCAGAGTTTCCAGGCCTTATCTCTGGACTTTAGTATGCCTCTAGTGTCCCTACTTAGCCATGGTGCATAGTTAGCTTTTACTCTGACATTCCTAGTTGGGGCAATACTGTTGAGGACATTGGTAAAGGTACTGTTAAAGTAACTGACTGCCTGATCTATTCCAAAGGTTAATAGAGGTTCCCAGTTACATTGCCTTAGAACTGAGTTAAGATCCTGAGGATTTAGGTTGCGGTCTTGTCAGATTTGCCTATGAACTATGGGCTTGGGTAAGCTAGTGCGTTTGCATAATATGAATGTGGGGAGGTGGTCACTAAGACTATCTGGTAGACAGCCTGTCTTGTACTTTTGTTTGGAGCAGTTGACCAGTGTCCAGTTGAGTATGGATTGTTTATGTGATTTTTTTTTTATCTATTCTGGTAGGTTCATCAATGAGTTGTGAGAACCCATAGAGACTGATGTTGTTAGAGGGGCAGTTGGAATTGCAGGATAACCAGTCAGTATTTAGGTCACCTAGCAGAATACTTTATTGTGGTAGATTATCTCTAGACCATTGTAAGATTTCCTCAATTATGGAAGTGTTGTTTCCTTGTGGGATGTAGCAGCAGAGGATATTGACTTTTTTTGTTTTGTTTATGCAGTGAACTGAACCTAGTATTTTAGCCTTTTTGAATTTAGGTAGGGGGATTTGCAGAGGTTGGTGATTTAGTGCATTTTTAAAGAGAATTGCTATTCCACCTCCTTTTTTACCTGTTCTATCGAGTCTTAGTATATTATAGCCTGGTGGGAGGATTTCTTCATTTTGGATATTTGGTTTAAGCCATGTCTCAGTAATGGTCGGTATGTCAGGAGTGTAGTGGCCTATGATGCATGCAGGTCAGGTAGTTTATTCTATATACTTCTTGCATTGATGTTAAGAATTAATAGGTCTGCTGTTTGTTTGGATATACACGGGGTGTTATATGGAGCTGGGTTAGAGTGTATGTCACCTGAGGCAAGTATGTGGGTTTTTGTAGGCATGGAAGTAAGTGTTGTATGGAATGTAGAAGTGTCTAGTGGTATATTAGTTTGGATGGATGTGATGCAGGCTAGTGCTGTGAGAGCTAGTGAGATTGATACTAGAGTGATTTGCATGTTGTATGTAACTGATGCTTGGCCACTGTTTACTTAAAAACCAACATCTGTCAGTTAGTGGATCAGTCAAAGACCTCAGAATGAAACTCATTTATAAAAGATGAAAGTTTTCAGTTTAACTAACTCCATAGACATATAGAGTCATCTTCAGAATGACACCCTGTGCTAGTTACAAGGTTATTCAGTGCCCCCTTAAAAGGATTGTATCTCACACAATCTACGTGCAATAAATTGCTAGTGCATTCAAATTGGAGTTTTCATTATTGTTTATTTCAGCATGATGCATACACATAGAAGCCCTCTCTAGACAACAAAACAGAAGTAACACACCTGATAAATCAATATACGTCCAGAGGATCCAAAATGAAACCTGGACTGACAAGATGCCAAGGAATCACATCATAGGACACTTTATATCAAGTGGGAACACCATTCCAAAATAAAAAGTATTTTCACTGAAGATACCATAAACAGCCCTGAGGCAGGATTCCCCTGATATAATCTCTGTTTGTCCACATTATGCAGGACTTTCTCTCAGCTCTCCAAACAAGTTTTGTATTCCCAGCTCTACTAGCCAGGAATCCTGAAATGAGCAAAGAAAATCCTTCAAAGACACACTGAAGGTAAACCTTAGTAAATTAAACAATGGCACCAGTAGCAGGGAGAGATGGACATCAAACATTCACAAAGGGATCATGGCCTCTGTGAAGTGTGTATAAAGTCAAGAGAAGGGAAAGAAATTCATGAGCTGCTCTCCATCATATGTTGGAGAGGGATATACGGCTCTATCATCTGATTACCAAGTGACCTCAGTTCTCAAGAAAGACAGGAAAAAACAATATCTGAGGTATAGTCACCAACATTGTGTGTGTGTGTGTGTGTGTGTGTGTGTGTGTGTGTGTGTGTGTGTGTGTGTGTGTGTGTGTGTGTGTGTGTGTGTGTGTGTGTGTGTGTGTGTCTGTGAAGTGTGTATAAAGTCAAGAGAAGGGAAAGAAATTCATGAGCTGCTCTCCATCATATGTTGGAGAGGGATATACGGCTCTATCATCTGATTACCAAGTGACCTCAGTTCTCAAGAAAGACAGGAAAAAACAATATCTGAGGTATAGTCACCAACATTGTGTGTGTGTGTGTGTGTGTGTGTGTGTGTGTGTGTGTGTGTGTGTGTGTGTGTGTGTGTGTGTGTGTGTGTGTGTGTGTGTGTGTGTGTGTGTGTGTGTCTGTGAAGTGTGTATAAAGTCAAGAGAAGGAAAGAAATTCATGAGCTGCTCTCCATCATATGTTGGAGAGGGATATACGGCTCTATCATCTGATTACCAAGTGACCTCAGTTCTCAAGAAAGACAAGAAAAAACAATATCTGAGGTATAGTCACCAACAGTGTGTGTGTGTGTGTGTGTGTGTGTGTGTGTGTGTGTGTGTGTGTGTGTGTGTGTGTGTGTGTGTGTGTCTGCGTGTGTGAATGGGTTTGTGAATATGTGTACATGAATGCTTATTATGAGTTAGTGTGTGCATTTGTGGTTATGTTTGTATATATGTGAATGTAGGGGGGTGAATATCAAGTACATGACATGTGCCTGATATCAGTGGAATGTGCAGGTAGTGGATGGTGTGTGTGTGTGTGTGTGTGTGTGTGTGTGTGTGTGTGTGTGTGTGTGTGTGTGTGTGTGTGTGTGTGTGTGTGTGCGCGCACGTGAATGGGTCTGTGAATGTGTGTAAATGAATGCTTATTATGAGTTAGTGTGTGCGTTCGTGTGTGTGTGTGTGTGTGTGTGTGTGTGTGTGTGCGCATGTGTGGATGGGTCTGTGAATGTGTGTACATGAATGCTTATTAGGAGTTAGTGTGTGCATTTTTATGAGTTTGTGTATGTATATGTAAATGTGGGATGTGAATAGCAAGTACATGACATATGCCTGATGTCAATGGGATGTGCAGGTAGTGAATAATATGTGTGTATGTGTGTGTGTGTGTGTGTGTGTGTGTGTGTGTGTGTGTGTGTGCACACATAGTTTAAAGGTGATGGACCTGCAAATGTGTTTTTTTTACCAGTTTGTTTTTTGTTTTTTGAATTTTTAGAAGGTTTATGTCTTCCACCATGCAGGAAGCCAGTGGCACTTCAGACTCAGGTGACTTAACTATACTTATTAACCTCCTAACTGAGAAAGTGGATAATCTTTCACAGCGAATTGATGGGCTTTCACAAAGCGGTTCTTTGAGTCTAACGGTGCACCCCTCCAGTGGATTATCGATGGAAACTCCAGCTTTGTTACCGGCTAGTGGAACCGGAACTGACTCGAGAGTTGTTACCATCGACACCAAAGCTTTACATAATACTGATAGCAGCGGTAAGCCTAAGGGCATTTTGGGAGGCCATACAAGCTCAGGTGAGAATATTGGAGCCTCTCCAGCTATTCTTGGTGAAACGGAGGCACCAAGGAGGGGCTATGTTGAATTAAACTTGAACATTTGGTTGAATTGCCCCTTCAGTTTTCCTACTGGGGATGACATCAGCAATATTGACATTCAAACTGAAGGATTGTCCGATTTACCTACTAAGCTCAACAATTTTGACCAAAAATTACTCTGGTTAAGGAAGTTACAACTTGAGCTATCCTACTTTGGGGAATGCCGATGTGTGAAGATTGTTCCCAAGGGGTTTTGCTCATGGCAATACCCTACAGGTTTGGAAGATGGGTCAAAATTCCACCTTGACCTCGTGGCACTTTTTGATAGACATGGAAATGAATTGATCAACTTAATCTGCACCCACTATCAAGAAGTTATTAATCAATTAACCATGGAACTTTCCAACTTAGATGAGGAAATTAAATCAGATACTCATTTTTTCAGCTATCGTTATGAATATGAAAGAGTCTTTACCAGTATCGACCAACACATTTCCAAGACCACTATTACTAAAGTAAAGAAACTACAGAGGGACATAAAAGCCTATAAAGAGGGGTAGCCTACCCCAAACCCCCTAAATCTCAAGGGAATTTTCTAGAGAATAGCAGAACCACCATGGGGTTGCTATCTGGCCCCGAGACCAATGGCCAACCTATGCACCCCCATGAACCAGAGAATGGATCCCCATCGAGGCGAACAAACCAGAGAATTTCAATGGAATGTTATGAGTATTGGATCGGGTGCGAGCCAGGAAGAGCTGACTCTTGACAACTATGATGAAAATTTTCAAGTCCGAGCCTCATCCCCCTAGCCACAGTCGGGTCGGATGACGAGGAACAAATACAAAACCAGGAGGAACTGAGAGATCATGGTCTAGCTATTCCTTTAGTATCCCCAATGCAACCTTTGGAAATACTTTACAATACGGGTAAAGACTTTAAAATTTACAATTTTTCACAGTTTGTTTTTTCTCAACCTTTGGTGGATGTTCTGGCTAAAGGATTAACTTTTGTGCCCTCCTGTAGAGCTGGTGTTGGGAGGATTATATTGGACCTGTAACTTTTTGTGAGAAAGTTGAACCTGTCACTGTTGTTGGGTGATTCCCAAAAATGCAAGAACAATTACCACACACCAAGTACTTTTAATCCGCCATTACTCCCGGCTGTCAGAATTTTTGAACAATTGTGTGATCTTGACATCTGCCACCTCCTCAATTCAAGGCGCCAGGATCATTTTAATATCACTAAGGAGGAGAGGGACTTGTTAGAGGCACTCAGGTATGCATCAGTTAGACTTATGCAACCCGACAAGGGAGGGGGATTGGTGGCTATGAATATGAATGACTACAATGACAGGATGTTGGCTATCCTATCTTCTGATACTTACCAGGAGGTTTCTAAGAATGAATTGAATCTTAGTTTGTGCCACATCCGCTCATTTTTCGAGGAGATGTTCATCAACGGCGTTATTGATGTGGATGTATATAATTTTGTTTCTGTGGCATCACCTAAAATTCCAGTCTTGTTTGGGAACCCCAAGATACACAAGAACATCTATGATCCACCTATGTGCCAACTGGTCAGTGCCAGAGGAAGCATTATGTATGCAGCGGCCAAGGTGGTGGACGAGATTCTCAAGAAGTATGTGAACAGAGTTCAATACATTTCGAGAGATTCTTGGGCATTTTTGGAAAAAGTGGGTTCTGTTCCATTTAATGCTGATTGTATTCTCTTGACCATTGACGTTGTTGACCTGTACTCATCTATCCCTCATTTGGAGGCGGTTGAGTGGATCCAATTGGAAATGTTTTTTCACCATGCTGCTGCAGAAGAAGTTACAATGGTCAGTGAACTATTGGAGGTTATTCTTACCAGCAACTTTTTTACATTCAATAACCGGTGGTTCCACCAATTGATTGGGGTCCCTATGGGATCACCCTGTGGAGCCAGTGTGGCCAATTTAGTTATGGCCCACTGGGAGAGGGTGTTTGTTTTATCTAATTCTTTGGTCCAAGAGAAAGTAGCATTATACACTAGTTTTTTGGATGACATTTTTGTCATCTTCAATGGTACTCTAGATGATGTTAATAACTTGGTGTCATTTTTTAATGGCTCCACAGAATTTTTGAAATTCACATCTGAGTTTGCCATTGACAAGATTACCTACTTGGATGTGGAACTAGAGAAAGATAGGAGCCTAAATTGCTTCATGGCCAGCATACATCGGAAGCCGACTTTCTCAAACTCTTATCTACATTTTGACAGCAAACACCCATTACACCAAAAGAGGGCTATCGTGAAAGGCCAATTTGTTCAAGCAGCCTGTTTGACATCAGAAGATAAGAAATTTCACAAGGAGTGCAAGTTCAACTTTGGCATGTCCGTCAGCAGAGGGTACCCCACCGATTTTGTCACAGAATGGAGTTTGGAAGTGCAGGGGAAGAGGGCCATTGGCCACTTCCGCCCCATTTTGGGGAATATGGAGAATGGGTCTTTAGGTTTACCTCACCTTGCCAGTGAGTCTGATACTTTCAATTGTTCTTTTGTAATTTCATTCAACTTGGATGCAGTGGACATTGTGTCCATTATAAAGAAAAATTGGCACTTATTAACCACCGAGTCAGTAGGAGCATTTGGACTATTATCACCCCCTAAAGTTAATTTTAGGAGGGGCTTTAACATCAAAAACATCCTGGAGTCCAAAGTTGCTGGTGCCTCTCCCAGATCTGGGATGCTCAAATGTAACATGTGCAGGTACTGCAGATACATTAAAGGAAGTTCAGCTTTTTCCATCAGGGACAAGAAGTATCTCATACAAGGAAGATTCAATTGTGCCAGTAATCAGGTAGTATATTTAGCCCAGTGTTCGGTCTGCCCAGGTTTCTACATCAGCAAGACTGATAGGAAACTACAGGAATGAGTATATGAGCACTTATATGCCATCAGGAAGGGGAAAATCGACAACGCTCTGGCCAAACATATATTAGATAATCCAGGTCACGAATTTTCATTTACAGTCATCGATCAGCTAAACCAAGAGTTTATGCGGGGACCTAATTCTTTAAGACTTGAATGCAAGGAGTTGATGTGGCAACTTAAGTTGGAAGCTTACCATTTACCTGGACTTAACAGTATGCTTTCCATCAGTTGCTTCCTCAAATTGAGAAGCCTAGTGAGGTGAAGCCCCCTGGAGTGACTTAATGCCATCTGGGAACATATTTTTGGGTTTTACCATTTTTTATTTCATTTCTGTGTTCACTATTTATTGTTTATATTAATGTTTATATTAACACTTGTGGGAATTTTTTTCCACTTTTATACTTATTTTTAAAATACATCATAATTTTTCTTGTGGCTATTGACACATTTGATCATTTGTATTTATATGTAATTATGGTGGCTTTAAAATTCAATATTTGGAGCATCAGAGGTTTACCAGCATTGATGGCAGGTATGAGTAGTAGATACCAAATTGTTGAACATTTTGGCTGCTTCTTAGTTAAAAATTTCAAAGTGCAATTATGTGCTTTTTAAAGGGGAGCCACTAGGGGGGCGCATTTGAGTGGAGTAGTGATGTATTTATAGTGAGACAAATATGTGGTGCAGTTTGTTTTTCTGAGGAAGTTGCTGCAGAGCGCTGACGAAAACTTGTTTTTAAGCTTAATAAAATTTCAATTTGTTTTTTTCGTTTATTGGCGTTCTTCTTTACAACATAACCTGTGGATTATAATGAACTTTGCACACATCTATCTGAATCCAGGAGTTTAAAGGCGCTGGATCTGCAAGGGTGGTTTTTTCACCAGTTTGTTTTTTGAATTTTTAGAATATCTGAGGTATAGTCACCAACATTGTGTGTGTGTGTGTGTGTGTGTGTGTGTGTGTGTGTGTGTGTGTGTGTGTGTGTGCGTGCGTGCGTGTGTGTGTGTGTGTGTGAATGGGTTTGTGAATGTGTGTACATGAATGCTTATTATGAGTTAGTGTGTGCATTTGTGGTTATGTTTGTATATATGTGAATGTAGGGGGGGTGAATATCAAGTACATGACATGTGCCTGATATCAGTGGAATGTGCAGGTAGTGGATGGTGTGTGTGTGTGTGTGTGTGTGTGTGTGTGTGTGTGTGTGTGCATGTGAATGGGTCTGTGAATGTGTGTAAATGAATGCTTATTATGAGTTAGTGTGTGCGTTCGTGTGTGTGTGTGTGTGTGTGTGTGTGTATGTGTGTGTGTGTGTGTGTGTGTGTGTGTGTGTGTGTGTGTGTGTCTGTATGTATGTGTGTGTGGGGGTGAATAACAAGTACATAACATATGCCTGATATCAGTGGGATGTGCAGGTAGTGGATGATATGTGTGTGTGTGTGTGTGTGTGTGTGTGTGTGTGTGTGTGTGTGTGTGTGTGTGTGTGTGTGTGTGCACGCGCGCATGTGTGGATGGGTCTGTGAATGTGTGTACATGAATGCTTATTATGAGTTATTGTGTGCGTTTGTATGTGTTTGTGTATGTATATGTGAATGTGGGGGATGAATAGCAAGTACATGACATATACCTGATGTCAACGGGATGTGCAGGTAGTGAATAATATGTGTGTGGGGGTGGGTGCATGTCTGTGTGTGTGTGTGTGCGTGTGTGCATGTGTGTGTGTGTGTGTGTGTGTGTGTGTGTGTGTGTGTGTGTGTGTGTGTGTGTGTGTGTGTGTGTGTGTGTGTGTGTGTGTATGTCTGTAAGAATGGGATGGTAGGGCACTTAACTGAGGAGCTCATACTCATTTAAACTCCCAGTTAATGAGATGAGCTTTTTGGGAATTAACATGATTATTTCTGCGGTGGTGCAGCGGTAGCGTTCTTGCCTCACAGCAAGAGGTTCTCCCGTTCAATTCTCAGTTGGAGTGCGGGGAGTGCCTTCTGTGTGGAGTCTGCATGTCCTCCCTGTGGTTGGGTGGGCATTTGAAAGACATGCGTAAATGGGTGTGCCTTTGCTGAAGGTTGAATGTCGAGCTGGCACCTTGGTGTTTGTGAAAATCTACTGCCAATCATTAGTGGACCAGAGTTCCGCTGTGGCGACCTCTAACAGGGAAAAGCCAAAAGACAACAGCATTAATTGCTAAACATTACAGCAGTGCAACTCAGCACATCAGTGCGGGATGCATTGCATTGCTGTGTCCACAGACTATGAATTCCAGTCAACATATTCAGAAAAATATCTGAAAGATTACGTCTAGTAACTCTTTCCGTCTGTGACCTCCATAATAATAAAAGTGTTAAAAACAACAGTAATACTAAGAGGATCATAGCTGCTCATGGTTTGCAAAATTGCCCCTTCCACTCATTGTCAAGTCATCAGGTTGCCTCTCATTCCGCATTAAATTATCATGCATCTGCTAGCAGGGTTTGCAGCCTACAAACGTTGCTGTTCTGTGTGACAACAAATACTCGGGTACCTTTGTGTGCTGCCAGGCAAGCTCTAGTATCATTTGCATTACTGAGCTTGCAGCCAGTGTTACTACTAAAGAAAATGGACAATTAATGTGGTTTATACTTGTTAAAACCAGGATATACTGATAGGTGTGGCTTCTTACTCATGATCAGCCTTTGAACAAATCAGCATCTTAAGCTGAAACATGCTCCTCACTATAGTTGTTAATCCCTGTCACTAAATAATTGTAAAATTGCTGACTTTAAAAAATTACAGTACATAAAATTCAAAACAAAAAATACAAAGACATCTGACTTATTCTTTTGTGTTCTCCTTCTCAATACTTCCATCATAAAAGAATATGCAATTGCACACACATTAAACACATATGCTACCCTCAGACCCTTATCACCATGTTACTCTCCTATCTCTGTGGAGATATACACCCAACCCCCAGCCCACATGATTATCACATCCTTCTATCAACAAATAATTCAAAACCAGTCATCTCAACCACTATGTCCTCGGGCTCTTTAAATATATGTAGTGTCTCCAGTAAAGTAACACACCTACAAGCATGGGTCTCCTCACAACAAGATATTTCATCCCTTACTTTAACTGGTTAAAACCCTCCTATAAAGATAAATACTTTCTCCCACAGGGCTATAATATCCTTATGTCTGACAGACTAAACAAAAGCATTATAACAGTAACTATTATATATGCTAACACTTTAAAAGGTTATATCTGCACTCATACAGTACAAAATTTGACAAAGCTGAAATTTTTCTTATCTTATCAAAGCTTAAAGCACATAAGTTACCTTGTGTAATTGCAGTCTATATCCCACTAAATACCATATCCTCCATAAATGAAGATATGCTATCATGGCCACAAATAAAATCACCCAAGAACTATTATACTTGCTGATTTTATCAATAACTGGACTACTCAAGCTGAAAGCTCTAACACCATCAATCTATATATCCTAATTATCTTACAAGATTCAATAAAAAGACAAATGAGAATACAGTTCATGACCGGATATTAAACAATGCCCCTAAAAATCACAGCTACAGGCTCGCTTCCAGCTACCCAAAGTGATCATAATCCCCCATATGTCATCCGACAATGCACCAGAAGCCATAAAAACATCTCATACAACCTAATTGAAAACTCACAAATTTCATGTTAACTGTCTTTGGCATGACACTTAGGGAAATCAACTTGCCTTCCCAAAAAACCTTACATCTAGATCAAGCAGTTGAAAAATTGAGTTTTTAGTTTCTAGCCATTCTCAGTAGTCTGCCTTGACTAAAAAAAAATGTGACAGATCTAACCCAACCCCTTGGCTTACTAAAAACACCAAACAGGTAATGCAAGAAAGAGATAAAGCAAGAAAACAATAGTATTAAAGTCAAAACTAAACCTCCTACCCAGCATATAAAGAGCTGAGAAGTCTCTCCAAGAAACTTAATCAAATCGACAAAAAAAAACATTCTTCACCCATCTCCAAAATAATATCTTTTCTAACCCAAAAGGTTACTGGGCAGCCATAAACAAATTCCTGAAACCTGGAAAAACTCCATAGCCAAATTCCCTATCAGAAAAAACAAACCAAAGCATTGCTCTACAGTTCAATGCCCACTTCATCCAGGTAACACATGCAGCTGTAAAAGAATCGAGCAGATGACCCATTACATACCACCCAGTTCATTCAGAATAGCATTTGAACATTATCTATTCAACCAGTCCCACCTATAGTAATACAAAAACTGCTATCGCGACTGAAACATACATTAGCTGCTGACTAGCTCCCTGTTGAATATTTAAAATCTGTCACACTGCCAAACTGTATCAAATACTTATACTAATCAACAAGCTCATATTTGAATCATATGTTCCCAAACGATAGGAAAAAAACATTTACTATCAGTGGAATATCCAGCTATTGCTCGATAACCATACTCTCTTCTTTATCAAAAATATGTGAGAGAAGTATGCATTCTTACATGCTAAAGTATTTCCTAGATAATGACCTATGTTCGCCCACCCAACATGGCTTCTGTTGTGTATGGCAACACAATAAATAAACAATACTCTGATTACAAAAATACTTTTACTATTTCATCTGCACAAAAGACAAAATAAGACTTGAGGTTGTCACACATATTAAATTATATGAGGTCTATTTTATCTGCACAAAAAACAAGACAAGACTTGAGGTTGTCACGTATACAGAATTACAAAAGATCACCATAGATGATAATCTACAATTTGACCTACACATCCAAAATATGATCAAAAAGACCCATATAAATAAAAAAAAATATCCATGTAAAACTAGGTCTCCCCTACAAGCCATCTTTCATCCCCAACTTTCAGTCTAGAAAGACTAGTGCCCTCTCATATCTATTGGCAACTCTATGCAATTCCTCCCTGCTACTCACAAATGCCTCCCCACTACTCACAAAGGTCAATTATGCCTTTTTAACTGGAACAATGTTATCACAAAACAGCAAAATTTGCAACCCACCTTCCAATTAAAACGCATCATTGCCTGGCTGCAACCAACTAAACTGGTTGGACTTCCCCAGCAATCAAAATTCCAATAAACATAAAATGGCCCAGAGTATACTTCAACACCCAAATATCCAGCCCTCAAGGCAGTAAAGCAGTGGTACTCCTCATCAAGATCTCACAGGTCTAAGGTCACACATCTTGCCCAAGTTCATAGACCAAACAATAAACATGGTGAAGCAAGGTACATCTCATATGTATCCAAATGTTGGAATACTCTTCAACAAGACTTAAGGCAAACGATAAATCTAAAATACGTAACAACAAACCTTAGGACCCATCTCTCGGATTCCAAACTATTGCCCTCCCACTCTTCTCCTGGCTAAAAATTGTTACAACTCTAACCATTTGTCCTCTCTCTGTAGTCTCATTTTGATCTTCTTGCACAATCTAAGTTTTTGGGCTTTCATCAGAAGATCCTTTACCTTAGCCACACCTAGAATTCTTACCAAACAATCTACGATCAGCTAGTAATGCCCTACATATCTTCTATTTCCATCTTTCTATAAGCCTAATGGAGGTTCTTACTATTATTGTTGCAACTATGAAAAAATGAACTGTAACCTTTTGGAATACAATATGTAGGATCTATCACTTTTATGATTGTTTCTCTATATACTAATTTTTATATCTTATATGAGATATTTAACATTGGTGTTTTGCATTGATTTGCATTGTATTGTCATGTGACTGTCTCCTTTAAGTATTTAAAAGTGGCATTTAATTCATTATTCAGTTTTAATAAAATCCATTTTTTTTGGGGGGGGGGGTAAAATGTTTAACTGAATTAAACATTTGTATATTTTCTCATTCTACTGCTTCCTGGCTATTTTTGGGGAATGAAGTGGATTTCTGTTAGACGCAATGGACAAAAAAGATGTAAAGTTGAAGAGCAGGCATGATTGACTGAGTGAGTTGGAGATAAGTATGTGGTAATATGTGACAGTGAGGTCACATAGTATGCTGTTGGGGTACAGCTGTCCCCACATCATAAGTTCATAGCCCAAATGTATAACGCATACACAATAGTATGGAAATATTCCTGATAGTGGTCTGTCTTCCTTCAATTATAATGTAGATCTGCAGTTATATATACTACATAGGAGCTGTATTAAAGATAAATATATGGACCTGTACTCAGTTCTAAGTCAAGGGCTCACATGTACTGATATTGCATCAATGATGTATCTGTATCTCTCAACCTATACACATCAAAAGCCTAGACAAATACTTTTGAAAAATAAGTATATTCAGCCAAAATTGTGGCATCTAATTAGTGTAAAATTTACATGCCTAATAACCCAATCCTCACACATTCATGAGGGCCGTGAGATATCTTATCATGTAAAAATATTAGTTTAAAAACTGAATACTGAAAAATGATGCCAAATATGAACTTATTTTATTGTGTGATGGCTTGGGAATGCAGAAAAAAATCCTTCAACTAAGTACAACATTCATATGCATTAAAAATCCACAAATATTTAAAACAATAAGATAATGATTTATCTAACAAGTGCAACTTAAGTTTCTTACTATTTGGCAATGATCTTAACATTGCCACATGAAAAAAAAGAAATGCTAGTTCAAGTCACTGAAAACTGAAGCCCTGTAGTTCAGCAGTTCAATATTGGTTGGTCTGATGGAACTGTATCTCTACAGACCCCAACAATTAATTACACCTCCAACTTGGACCGATAAAAGATTAGGTGGAAAAGCACTGCTGACTAGAGGGGTTTGGCATTAACGGCCTGAAATTGTCCATAAATAGACTTAAAGGTAAAAGAAAAAGTCATGGACATCCAAAATTGCCATTTATCTGAATTACCTGATATACTTAAGGGGTATTTTGCATATATCCCATGTTGCCTCTGATACAACAGGTTTAACGTATCACAAGTCTAGCTTTGCTAGATTTTTCATTTTGTGTTTTTTAACCAGTTGGTTTTCCTGTGTGACCTT
This sequence comes from Protopterus annectens, assembly GCF_019279795.1. Taxonomy (NCBI): domain Eukaryota; kingdom Metazoa; phylum Chordata; order Ceratodontiformes; family Protopteridae; genus Protopterus; species Protopterus annectens. Next base: position 229,180,848 of record NC_056747.1, on the reverse strand, counting down.
TTTACTCATTTTTTTAGAATGTAGTGTTTACTGATATATCACTGTACCACTTATTGATCTGCACTACCAACTGCCTTCAAGTATTCCAAAATCCATGCTGTGCGTCATGGGGTTGCTACCTTGTTCCACAACTTAATGCATGCTCTGATTTGGATGGCTTGCAGCACATCTCTGTAAATCTCTTCCAGAATAGTTTTACTAAACTTGCTCTCTAGAATATACTGTTTCAAATTAAAACATCCTTTCAAACAGTTGTAGTGCTGTTTACTTTTCCTTTCATCTCTAGATAGGACGCAAGCTTTTTTCTGTTTAAACTCCTTGTTAACTCCAACCACTGTCTTTGTAATTATTTTATTGCATCCTGTTCATATTTTAGCTCCATGTGTTACTTCACTCCCTATCTTTTCATTTGCTGGCACTTAATGATTCACATCTCAGTCTATTTAGTGATCTTTGCTTAATCTTTAATCAGAACTAGTTCAGTTGAAAATAAGTCAATCACACATCATTAACTGCAAAAAAAAAAATAAATAAAATAAAATTAAAATGATCTCCCCATGCCCTAATGGCTTCTGTCCTTTCTACCTATTTTATGGACTGCATGTATTCAGCAGATTTTAATGATTTGCCCAGAATCTGCCTCTTGCCTGAATCACTTTGTTTAATTTATAGTGAGTCCCATCTCATCTATTGCTGTAGATACTGTTTTCACAAATACTAAGTGAGTAAGTGAAGTATTTCATGTGCAGAGATGGCTGTACTATTTCTTCTTTCTGATGAAGCTAGCTCAGTCAAACCCATAGTACTTCAACTGACAGAGGGATGGATGATATATACATATCTGTATTCATTAGAAATGTGCAGTTCATAAGATCACACTTTATTACAGAAAAACATCATGTAACCTCTGATTTGCTTCCTGGCTGGGTACTTTCTCTGCAGAGTCCACATGCCTTCCCTGCGTTTGTGTGGGTTTTCTCTGGGTGCTCCAGTTTTGTCCCACGCTCAAAATACATGCAGCAGGTAGATCAGAGACTCTAAATTGTCCATAAATGTGAGTGTGTGCTTGTGTGATATAGAAGAAAGACTTGGCAACCTACTTCTCTTATGCCCTCCCCATGCTTTGTAAACTCCACAGATAGTAGTAACTATTCAAGGGGTTACTCTAGGAGTTGGCTGTGACTTGTGAGAGAAAGAGAGAGAAAGCATGAAATATTCATCTATAGCTGTCATAGAATAGTGCATCTGCAGGCATGCCAGTCAAACATTCAATGTTGATAACTTGTACATGAGATGTCCATTCCATGTAGTACATGAATAAGGTGATGAGTATGACCCTATGACCCAGATGTTCCAGAATTGATTAGATGCCCATGCACAAAAGGAGCTAAAGCGAAGAGGGAGAGAACTAGCAAGGCAATACCTGATCACCTCTCTTCAGATGGAGAGTGAATTTAAGGTATGCATGAGTTGGATACATAATCTGTGTTAGAATTCCTAGTAGAGCCTGGAGATCACATGTAGGTATATGTCTGAAAAGTGGGGCAGGGCCTTCAGAAAGTGGATCACTTGTGAAGAAGGTGATACGCCCTCAGTAGGTGTTTGTGTGCCAAATCCTTCTGAGTGACATGTGAAGTAGAAGAAGTGGTCAGCACATACAAAAACAATCCCTTTAGAGTAACCTGGCTGATGGCCTCACATTGGTTAGATTTTATCAGTTTAGCAGTCAAAACAAGTACATAACAAGTGTCATGTTATGTAGATAAGACACATCTTCATTCTCCCATTTACTTACTTTTTTTTACCCAGACAGGTATCTGGGAAGATTCTAGATTATTTTAGGGCCCTTCCATTTAAATGAGAAGGAAGAGGCTGAAAGGTATTATGAGGAACCAAGAAGAAGGTGATTTTTGTAAGAAGCATCATTGTGGACTTTTAAATATCATCTCAAAGGTACTCTCTCTTTTTTTTTCAAGGACACTGCAGAAAATTGCTAGTTGTTAATTTGTTAAGTTATGGTCTAAAAAAGTCTTAGAGACAAATGTGTATCTAGATGACTTCTGGAATGGAATACCCCAAGATTCATGCAATATCTCTCATTCTTTTATTTGGTGATGCCTTAAAATCTGCATCTTTGAACCTAGATTCTTATCTTCTTGCCCTGAAAAACACAACTAATGGGCTGGGTAGACTCTACCTCTGGTTGAAAAAGCTAAAAAGAGCAATCATTGAAAACTGAAAAATAGAAAAGCTTCCAAGATAACACTCCACCATACTCTGTCTTATGTCTTCTTTTTCTATTCCATAATAAATCTAACAGAAGTCGTCATACGTATGTTTAATTATACTGAAATACTCTTTATGTTGTATGTTTTTCTCAGTCTTCCTTGTACCTTCAATATCATCTGTATTTTTTCCATTGTTATGTTGTGTATACTGCATATGCTATTAGATATACTTGAGTGATGATGTTTCACATATATTTTCTTATTACATTTGTAGACCATGCACATTTGGATGGAGTCTGAAAAAAAGTCTGTTTGCATCCACAGTTAACAAATACAAGTAATTAAATATCAGTGCCCTTATTCATACCAGACGTTGGCCAAAATACTTGCACATAGTAATGGATTTATCTGCTAGAACAGAAAACTGCAGATGGCCGTAGATGTTGACAAGGTCACTTTCCCTTACAGATGTGACTGATTGTACTAACAAAAAACTGTGCATTCAGCAGTATCTGGTAGATCTTAAATATGTATAAGAAGAAACATTTGGAATTGATAAGCTTGTGTTGTGATAATATTTCTGTCAGTATAAATGCAGACATACATGATCTGTATCATAACTTGCTGATTAACCACTTTGGTTGATTTATTTGACTCAGTGTTTTTAGAGTAGTGTTGTTTTGCTGATTTGACAGATGAGGGCAGAAAGAATATAATGCAATTAAAAGGAAAACTTAATTATATGAAAAAGAAAATGAGTGATTCAAAAATGCATGCCCGACACATGCCATCGATGGCAAAGTTTGTTTGAGGTGCCTGAATTGTTAAAGGTTTTTTCTGTACAGGTTTAACAGGCAGTAGGTTGAGATGTTGCAGCCTAGTAAAGCATGGGTGGGTAGTAACAAATACTCATCTAGTGAGGTATCAGAAAACAGGCTTAGTGCACTTCTTCGTGAAGCAGTTGCATTGACAGCTGGGCTGTTAAAAGGAGAAAAGTGAAGTATATAAAACCTGGTCCTGTGATGCTGCTCTGATAGTCCAATGGCTTCATTTCGTATATAAAACCTGGTCCTGTGATGCTGCTCTGTTAGTCCAGTGGCTTCATTTCCATCTGCACTGCCAGTGATCTCCATTAAGACACAAACCCGGAACGCTGGAGAGTAAGCCAAGTATAGGAGGGGCATCCACCCTATGTGCTGCTCCCCATCCGTTGGTTGGGGATCCCAGTAAGTCCCACTTCAAGCTAAGGCTGCAGGTACAGCTGATGACAAGACCATGATTGTGATAAATTGTATGCTTAAGTCATCCAAGGGGGACCTATCAATACTGAGTCCTAAAAATACAAAAAAAAAAGCATTTTAAGGGAGGTATACCCTGAAAATCCCAGCAAGATGAATTTCCAAATCTCATCACAAATCACAATGCCACGAAAAAGTGGAATGGTCAGACAGGTAAACCTTTCTAATATGTTGTATAAGGGACTGAGTAATTACCACCGAGTACCATCATACTGATGCCCACAGTTCTGATTACCAGTTGCCCACTACCCAGTTGTTCGAACCTCAATGGTTAAAGTGGAGCATGCAGACCAGGACTCCCTGAGGCATGCTAAATATAGGGAGGGGGGCTGTTAGAAAAAAGCCTTCAATGATGAAAAACTGGTAAAGGTATAGTAAAAACCTCTTAGACAGCAATAGATCATTTGTGGTAAACTTTGCCCCCAGATCAAGTCTCATGCATGTGTATTGGTTAACTTAAGATCTTTGTGCCACATGTTATGGAATCCAGACATTAAACATTCACCTTGTACCTGTGACAATTGTGAAGCTTGTTCACACCTTGATACTTAAAGGATCATTATAAGCAGAAAGTGAAACAATATGCTTTTCCTAGCATTACATCATGTGCAGAGCTAATGATCCTGTAATATTGTAAGTTATTATTTCTAATTTTTGTTTTGCTCCAACTCAAAATTATTTAATGGGAATAGACATACTGACATGATTGTGAGGCGGCTGGGGTGGTGCAGCAGTTAGCATTGCCACCTCACAGCAAGAGTTTCTCCGGTTTGATCCTCAGCTGGGGTGCCTTCTGTGTGGAGTCTGCATGTCCTCCCTGTGGTCGTGGGGGTTTCCTCCGGGTGCTCCAGTTTCCTCCCATATCCCAAAGGCATGCTGTAGGTGGATTGGACACTCTAAGTTGCCCCTAGGTGTGAGTGTGTGTGTGTGTGTGCCTTCTGTGGAAGGCCGGATGTCAGGCTGGCAACTCAACACTGTAAAACTCCACTGCCAATCATGAGAAGACAGGTGATCCGCTGTGAGGACCCCTAACTGGGAAAAAGCCGAAAGAAGACGAACAAGACATACTGACATGATTGTGTTTTTGTCAAAGTTGACTGTTTCCCCCAATACATTCTGCATCCACAGATGAAAAGATTATAAACACACTACTCATTTAAGCAGGATCTTCTTTCTATTTACTTAGAGTAAAAATCAGGTCAATTTCTAGGTGCTTAGGTTTCTATAACCGATCTTGAGAAAGCTCTCACCTCCCCTTCGGATTGTGTTTCCCATGAAAACTGCAATGAAAAAAACATGTTCTGAAACTATGGAAAGATATATCACAATGTCATAGCATCATAGCATTTCACAATTATAAAGACATGAAAACCAGATTTATTTTTCCCACTATGTAGCTAAAGTGGTATATGTATGGTTGTATTTGCACCAAAGTAAGCTCTGGTACAAAAGCGGGATTCTACTTATGAGCGTGATGTAGGCCACATTTTGAATTGGTCCCTCATTTTCTGGAATATTATTATGAATGTAAAGCAAATACATAAGACTCAGTTGCAGCCCCTTGTACTACAAACAAGTAAAATGAAAGAGAAGCAGCAACACATAAAAATAACTAACTAAAAAATCAAAACAGCAAAACATAGCAGCAGTGTACACATGGGACAAGTCCTTTATGAAAATGATGAAGGATGAATGAATCAGAAATATTTGCTGTTGTAAAATTGTTTTGGTCATATTTGGAATATTGTATGTTTTCTGTTATATATTACCTGAATTTTTTAATTTCTCCAAATCTTTTTGGTTCTAATTCAGTAACAGGAATGGACCCCATTCCTAATTCAAAATACGATTAAAGTTCATGAAATTAGTATTGTTTATCTCTTTGATGTCAGCCAAAAGTGCTCTTTGCAGCACCCGCAATGTGACCAGTAATGACTCCTACAATTCATACGGAGTTACATGTATTGATAACATATTTTAAAAAGTTCGTAGACTCCTTTTTATAAGAACTGTTGCTCCTACTACTATTGGAACTATCTGGGTATCTTTCTTCCATATTGCTCTCATTTCTGCTTGCAAATCCTGATATTGTATGACTTTGTGTCTCTGTATGCAGGACACTGTACTCACTGGGTGTGGTGATTTCAATGATCAGTGCTACTTTTGTCTTCTTTTCCTGGACCACTCTATCAGGTTTTCTAGCATCTGCCTTTTGTACTGTTGACAATAGGTGATCCCATGTGATGTAGACTGCATAATTTTCTGTGATGCTTTGTGGCTCATATTTCCAGTGTTTTTCAGCCACTTCAATGCCATAATGTTTGCACAATCCCCATTGCAACAGTCTCACCATTTTATTATGCCTTTCCGTATACAGTCCTTCTGCCATTAGTATGTTGCAACCAACAACGAGGTGTGCAACTGTTTCCAATTCTGTTTTACAAAACCTACATTTGCCTGTGTCTCCCATGTGTTCAATGGACTTTGTAAACCAAATTGCACATAGTCCACTGTCTTGGGCCTCCAATATTAACCTTTCATCTTTTGGTTTAAATTCACCACTCCTTAGCCTTTCCTGCATTCAATACTGATCAACATGAGGTTGTTCCAAGAGTTTTCTACACTTGCAACTATATTTATGTATTCTCCACACATTCAATACTTATCAACATGAGGTTGTTCCAAGAGTTTTCTACACTTGCAACTATATTTATGTATTCTCCACATTTTTTTTCCTTCTCATCCGATCCTTCACCCAATATTCTTTGATTATTTTCTGGCACTTTGATTCCGGATGTTTTTATCTACTTCTGGTTTGATTTCCATTCCCACCTTCAGCTTATGCTAAACTAAGCAGGAAAACCATCTTAGACTTCTCCTCCTCATGTTTTAAAACTTTCACTATGTTTGGATCTTGTGAGGTCAGCAGATATGTATGCAGTCATACAATTGCAGATCTATACATGTAATCAGTTTTGAAGAGGCCCATACCTCCTTCAGAATGGGGAATATATACTCTTGGTATACACTGATTTTTTTATAAATCATTTGATTAGCATGAAACATCCTTCTTCTTTTCCTGTCCAACTGATTCAATGCCTTATGGAGCCAGTCAATAAATCCAAAACTGTAAGTTAGGACAGGAAGAGCATATTGGTTTATAGTTTGGACTTTGTTCCTAGATGTCAAAGCTGTTTTCAGGATTAATTTAAGTCTTCTGAAATACTCCTTACTAAGTTTTATTCGCATTTGTTCATGTTTTATTGTTGATCCTTCATCCATTCCCAAATATTTATACACTCCCTCTTGCTCAAGTTGTTTTATATCACATTCTTGTCCCAAACTGGTATTTTCTTGGTGCTGCTGTTTTCCTGATTTAAAGGTTGCTTTTCCACATTTATCAAGACAATCAGAAATTAAACACTGATGAATCTGAAATTGAGAGACTGTACCCTAATGCTTCTCTGAGCCTGAATCACAAAAGCGATACTAACTTAAAAAATGCATATACAAATACTGAATTCCAGTTGTTGAACTCAATCTAGCCAGACAAGCTTCCAAGTCAATTTAAGAGAATAAACCCAGTCCTCGATCTACGATCTCATATTTTACTAATTTAAAAGTTGAAAAACAACACTCAAGACTTCCTTTTGGTTTTCAAAGGATTTATTCTTGAAGAATGTTCAAGATATGTAGGTGTGTGCTGTGGCAAAAATCTCTCTTCATTTTATTTCAGTTCTCTTGTAACAACTGCTGCACAGACAGTCAGGGTATTTATACTTTGTACAGCATCAGCACATTCTAAATATGGAAATATGGATATAAAAACTCTTTTTCATTGGCTGATAGAGTTACATTCATTTATGTAAATATGGATATAAACTCTCTAGTCTCATTGGTTAACAGTGTTACATTCATTTTGTATACAGATAGACCTATGGGAATAAACGTATAATAAAAACCGCAATCAAAGGGGGAGACAAGGTGCTTTATAACCAGTGCTTTGGCAACTAAACTTCATCAGGACCTACCTATTAACCAAATGTGCAGGAAAATTACCAATCAGTTGAAAAGTAATAAAATTCAGGGGTCTAAATTATAACCAAACTTATATTAATATTAAATAAAAAATAAAATCCACTGCTCAGCAAGTAAACGCTGTAGTTCCGTAAAGTAAATATAATATAAATCACAAAAGAAGCGGAGTACAGCAGAAGTGAGAACAAAACTCCAGATTTAATTCCAAGAATGTGCACCTAAAACATACGGATGAGCGCTTTCACCATTACAGCTTTTTCAGATCCTTGTATAAAAATCACAATAGACCTCCCCTCATATAAGCAGCTCAATTAATCAATTAAAAACAATGCTAGAAAATTTAAAGAACTCTCTCATATTTAAACATACTGATATAAGGTGAGACAAAATATAAAAACATCCATGGTGACCTAAAAGCATGTAAATAAACATGCTGATAACTTAATATTAATAAAATATTAATAAAATATATAATATATAATCAAGTACATATACAAATAAATAATGATTAATTTTATATTCCTGCGTTGTCTCAACTTGGGTTTTATAGAAGCTCTGTCATTTAACCCATGCCCCCTGTCTGCTTTCAAACGAATGATCCAGTCAGTCTCCTTAGATTCAGTAAGATTCATAGTATCACCACCCCTCTTATTCACAACAATTATCTCTAAGACCCGGAACAAAAAAGTATGATCATTGTCATTGGTGGTTATATGTTTTGCTAAGGCATTGTGTAAAGTGACCTTTCTCATGTGGTAAATATGCTCTCTCATTCTATCCCTTAACGGCCGATTAGTTTTACCAACATAAAAACTCGGGCATGCCTGGCAAGTAGCTAAGTACACCACATTGGGTGTCATACAATCTGCATCTGCCTTGATGGAAAAAGTGGTGTGTAAATCCGGGTGTATAAACACCTCACTACTATCAATAAATGAACAAAAGTTGCAGTGACCACAAGGTTTAGTGTGACCAGTGTTCCTCATAACCCTATCATGTCTGGGGTGACAAAGCAATCGCTTTAGGTTGCTCTTATTCCGAAATAGGAAATTTGGTGTCTCCCCCACAATGCGTTTCAAGTCATCCTCAACCAGGAGAATGTCCCAATGCTTGCTAATAATTTCCTTTAACTGATGTTGCTCAGAGGTATACAAAGTGGAAAATTTAATAGGTCTATTTACCATATGCTCTAAAGCGGTTTGATCTCGGGTCCTGGGTCCAAAGTATGGTGCACCTGAAGTGGTGCATGACATGCATGCTTCCTCCATGTATGGTATAATCTCAGCATCCTTGTATCCCCGGGTCAGTAATCTATTTCTTAGACTATCTAATTCTGAGATGAAACCCTGCTCAGTGGGGTTCAATCTCGAGGCTCTAATGGCCTGTCCTTTCATTATATTCTTAAAAACAAAATGTGGGTGCATGCTAGACCTCAATAACAAGGAATTGCAGTAACACGCCTTGCGGTAGACCCCCATGTTTATAATATCATCTGTTAATCTCTCAATATATAGATCTAAGAAATCAATTCTATGTGTGGAATGATTCATGGTAAAAGTAAGGAATGCAGTTAAGTCATTCATAGTGGATAGCATTGATTCCAGCTGTTCTGATGTTCCATTCCAAAGAACAAAAAGGTCATCGACAAACATTCTGTAGAACACCACATGTTCACAGAAAAGTGCATTCTTGAATAGAACCATGTTCCTCCCAATGTGCAAGGAACATGTTGGCGTAGCTATTTGCACATGGAGTGCCCATAGCTACTCCATCACGCTGTTTATAGATCTGGTCTTGGAACATGAATAGATTGTTCTCCAAGATGGTGAAAGCGCTCATCCATATGTTTTAGGTGCACATTCTTGGAATTAAATCTGGAGTTTTTTTCTTACTTCTGCTGTACTCCGCTTCTTTTGTGATTTATATTATATTAATATTAGCATTAACCCAGAGATTGTTAACCAGTGTCGAAATTTTTTTTTTTACTGAGAAAATGTTAGAATAATATGGCCAGACTATTTGGTGTCAGAATGTTAAACATCTTAAGCAATCTTACAGAATTATTAAACAGTTGTCATGCCTTCTCATGCCCATTAATGTCTTGTCTGGTAGATGACCTGAGAATGTTCAGTGGAGGCCACTTGAATAACCCTATCTCAATTCAGGTAATGCAAGAGCTACTGTGGAGCATGCCAGTAGTCACAAGAAACTTACATAAATGGGGTTAAACAGAGGGGAGTAAAAGCAAGATATACCAATTAACCTTTAGATAGTAAGCATATATTGTGGCAGTGGATTAGAGAAAATAGAAAACATTTGCAGGAGGAACATAGTCCCTGTTAGTCATAAGCATGATGATGCTGTTTCCTTGGGTTAGATACACTGTTGATGGAGATTATGGTGTTGGGTCCTGGTGGTTTGCCTGCATTATGCCAGATCTGCCATTCCAGCTCCCTTTTCTCCAGAATGTCATTGGTGGAACCTCATAGTGCTCCCTTTTTGACCATATATATATGATATGGAACCTGAAGGAGTTATGCCCAGACTTTTTGTTGATGTGCCTTGCCAATGTGTTGCTGCAGTTGTGGTATTATATGTCATATAGGTGCTGAGCAAACCCTGTTTTCATCTTGTTCAGAGTTTTGCCTATGTAAACAGTGACACATTTCAAACATTCTGATCTGTAAACTAGACACTCACTACTGCAGTTCCCCCTATATTTGCAGAAAAAAGGATTTCTTCATGTTTGGGCAATTGACCTTATCGACCTTGCTCAGCAACTCACAGTAGACACACTTCTGTTTTCCTCAGGGTAGGTCCCAGGTCTGTTCTGAGGTAGTGGGTCACATTCCCTGCTTGCCATCTCCAGGAAATGTCTCAGATCCATGTTTCTGCTGATGCTGAAATTTGGCATACTGGGAAGAAATGAGCTAATGACAGGGTTGTGCCTGATAATACTCCAGTTCCTACTGCAAATGTTTTCTGTTTTCTCTTTTCTGTAATCCATTGCCACAATGTTCTTCAAGAATAAAGCTTTTGAAAACCAAAAGGAAGACTTGAGTGGTTTTATTCAATGTTTGCATTAGGAAAATATGAGATTGTAGATAAAGGACTCAGTTTATTCTCTTAAATTGTCTGGCTAGATTGAGTTTGCCAACTGGAATTCAATCTTTCTATGCATACGTTTATCAAGACCAAATGACATTCTTATATCAAAACAAAATAAAATGAACAAAATAAAAATGTAGAGCACACCACAACGATGATGTAGGAAACACTGCTTTATTTCACCCAAAAACGACTAAGCGCTTTCACCTGCACATCCCAGGCTTCACCAGAGTCGTTAACTAAAATCACTTCCTTTTAAATATCAAAAACTTTATGACATCGCACAAGCCAGTTGGACTATAACCTATTTAAGATAGATGTAAAACATCAATGTTAAATATATTATTTAAAAACTTTAAAATCACATTAAAACCCCCCCCCAAAACTAAAATACCAAGAAGTTGAACTGACACAAGGTGCAGTAATAAGTATAATGTATTTTAACTTCCTCCATTAATCTAAATAACCAATGATTTCTGCTTCAAAACTGGCACAATAGAAATAGTATCATTGATCCCTGGAAAGTTTTTAGCATTCAGTCTCAATTGCCACCTTGTCTCACACACCTCAAGGTCAATTTTATAATTACCAGCCCTTAAGTTCTCTTTAACCCTATCAATAATAAAACAGGAATCTTTTAAAATTGAAACACTGTACTGAGTGATTGTACACTGCACTACTATTTTCCTTGTTTTTGATGTCCCTAACATGCTCGGCGATTCTGTCCTTCAATCTCTGTGTGGTTTTACCCACATAGAATGAAGAGCATGTAATGCATGTTGCAATGTACACAATGTTAGAGGTGGTACAAGTGCCCCTACCTGGGCATTCAAGGGTTCAATAGTATCCCTCAATCGCCACATAGGGACCATTGTTGATATATTTACATTAACTACAGCATCCGCATTTATACATCCGGGACCTATAATCTTTATTTATTTTATTTTATTTTACATTTGTTGACTGGGCTAGTCTAACTGGATGTATGTCCATTTTCAGTAGGGACCCGGGGAGATAAGCTCCACTAAACAGATAATATTAAAATGAGTACACTCAAATTTTAGGCTAAAAGGCTATTTTACATAGGAGTATGGTAATAATTTTCCTTTGAAGTTGTCCCATTTGTTTCAAGAAAATCCTTCAAATTCCTACGTCTACTATACACGATATGTGGTTTATCCCCAATTTATGTTTAAGTCCTGTATCAAAACTACTATCCCAAGCCAAATTCAAAATGTTAAGGAGTTTAGGACAATCATTGTTGTAATTTAGTACCATAACCTTACTATTCCTATCAGATCTCTTTGTATCATTGGTGGGGTTAACATCATCAAACAGAATTGGGCAAAAAATAGTAGGTCTTTTCCTATAAATCTCCTTTTTGATCTTTAGTAACATTTTAGTGGATAACCTCTATTCATAAACATCCCAATACATGTATAAATCTTGTTCTTAAATTCACCGTTGTCACTAATCAACCTTGACAATCTACACATTTGACCCTTTCTGATGGGGCGGATGACAACTATGAAAATTTAGTAACCCATTAGAGTGGGTCAGTTTTCTGTACATTGTAGAGGTCAAAAGTCCATCTTTTTTCCTCAAAAGAATGTCTAAATAATCAATCTCATTCCAGTTAATTCTATGAGTAAAGATAATAAACTTGTACTGTTGTTCAAAAACTGTAAAAATTAATCAATTTCTGTTTCAGTCCCCCTGCATAGGATGAGTATATCGTCCAGAAACAGCATATATTTAAGAATTTTAGGCATAAACCTAGACTCAAACACAACTTGATTTTCCCAATCTAACAAAACCAAATTTGCAAAAATGGGGGCACACTTTGCCCCCATTGCAACTCCTGTTACTTGATAGTAGTATTCACCTTCAAAAAATAGGAAATTGTTTTCCAAAGCAATTTCCATCAATCTGACTAAAAAGTTTACCTTTACTTTAGGTATACTACCGGCATCAAAAAGACACTTCTCAAATGCTTTAATGCCCTCCTCATCAGGAATCACAGAAAATAAATTGACCACATCAATGGCTACAGAAATCACATTGTCTAAAGGGCCCTAGTCTCTCAAAGTCCTAAGGCAGTGCCATGAGTCCTTAAAGATGTGGTCAATGTTTGTTGTAATAGCCTTACTGTAGTGATAAATATAGGCAGCTAGCGGCTCCATCTTGAAGCCCCTAGCTGCCACAATAGGTCTAAAGGAGGATTGTATATACATTTATGAATCTTTGGTATTCCAAAGATCACAGGTATAATTGGTTTGTCTACTGTAAGAAAATCAAGTTCCGTTCCTGCAATAACATCTTGACAAAAAGCATCAAACAGCTCAATATCAATTTTTGAATAGGCATAGAAAATCTCATTACGGGAGACTCTAGAATAGGTGGATGGGTCATTCAAAATTTCAAACATCTTTAAACTGTAGTCCAAGTTTGACATAACCACTATTCCACCCCCCCCCCTTATCAGTTTTCATAAATCTGGTAGCCTTGTTGTTTTTCATCTCAAATAGTTCCCCCATTTCTCTTCTACTGAGATTATCAGTAAAAGGGTGATTCATATTGCACTGCTTCCTAAACTCCATCTCACATAAAGATTCAAAAACCATTACATTCTTATGATAAGAAGGGTTGAAAATACTAGACCTCTTCAAACCATGTATTACATTTGTGTTGTTTTCTGGCAATACTAGTTTTAAATTCAGTTGTCTTGTGTATAGATGCACATTTAAAAGTAAAGAGGCAATATCAGTTTTATAGCATGGGACAAAGGACAAACTTTTACTTAGCATTTCACAATGTGCAGAAGTCAAATCCAAATCTGTGAAGTTATACACCTTAAAATCACCATGCAACAATATGTTAACATTCACAGTGTGCACAGGTTCAGACATGTCCAATACAGGATTGTCATTATTATTAAACTCTAATAATGGTGGTCCAAACTCTCCCTTCCCCTCCAACCCTTTGTTTTATTTTTGTGGTGTGCTCTACATTTTTATTTTGTTCATTTCATTTTTTTGGAGTTGTTTCCATTCCTTGTGAGGTGGTTAGACTGTGTTTGACATTCTTATATCATCTGAAAAAGTTTTGACAACCTGCAGTTGTGCTTTCAGTTCCTCATCTGATGAGCTATACAGTTTCAAATCATCAACAAAGAGAAGATAATAAGTCTTTCCAATTTGTTGTTTTCTAGGAGCCAAATTATAACCATGACCTAAGCTGTTAGGTAGAGCGCTTAATGGATTAAGGGCCAGGCAGAATAGCAGCAGTGACAAAGAGTCACCCTTGAATGTCCCCTTTTGGATTTTTATCCCTGGAATAATAAGTTGTCCTTTATCATGGCTTAATTGCAAAATAGTCTGCCACTGTTTCATGGTCATTGTGATTTAATCCATCAATGTAGGGGGTATCCTATAAATTTTTAAGAACTCTTTTATTCATGAATGTGGGATACTATCAAATGCTTTTCTGTAGTCAGTCCAGGCCATACTTAAATTCTTCCCCTTTTTACAGTTTTCCACTATGACATTAACAACAAATGATCTTTTGTTCTGCATGACTTTCTTTTATTGCTCTTTTGTTCTGTTGCCATAATTAAGTTTTCTTCTAAATGACCATAAACTCAATTTCAGTGTATAGTTTATACGTCATTGGAAGGTAAGCTATTGGTCTATAATTTTTAGGGCAGCTTGCAGGTTCACTCTTAATAGGAGCATTGTTTTTCCTGTTGTTAGCCAAGTTGGTGTCTGTTCGAGGTGCACATATAAATAATTCTTACTCATGGCTAAATCTTCGTGCAAAGATGTTAATACTTTTAACCAGAAGTTAGATACTGCATCTGGGCCTGGGGTTTTCCAATTAGAGGCTTTTCTTAACTTTGTTTTAATCTCTCTGGTTGTTACTTCATCCCATTTCATATTCTGTACCTTTAAACTTCTTATTCTTTCTTTTACTACTTCCATCCATTTAGTATCGTTATGTTCCACAGGTTCTTCATAGATACTTCTCCAAAATGTATCTATTTCTTCTTTTTTTGGTGGTCTTTCAATTCCTCTAACCTTATTTCCCAGTTCTCTATATAAAACTTTTTGGGTCATCAATAAATTGCTTATTTGGTACTTTTCCTTTATATTTGTCTATGTATCTTCTAAGTTGTTCCGCCTGTGCTGAGATTTTTAGTTTATTATTTGCAATAGTGCATGATAGATCCTGATCTGTGTATTATTTGCAATAGTGCATGGTAGATCCTGATCTGTTCTAATACTGCGCATTGCTTTTATCACATCTATCTTTCTGAGTACTCTTGTCAATCTGTTCCCTCTTCTATACTGTTGTCTTAGTTGCTTTATAGTTTTTTCTATTCGATACTTCCATGATGGTATTCGATTTCACCCCTTTCTCTCCCTCACTACCCTGTGTTCTTGTGGCAGAACTTCATCAGTTATTAAATTAGCTGCACAGTAATATATCCTGTTTACTTCTGTTATATCACATGAATCTCTATGGACAGTCCTAATTACTGTGTTCATTGTTTTATCAAACTTCTGACTTTTTGTGCTTTATTGACATTCTGCAGTCTATTTCTTTCATGGTTCTTAATATATCTATCTCTATTAAATCAAGCAACTCTTCTCTTAACTCAGTTTCTTCTGGACTGAGGGCACATTTTTTGTTTACCGTGTCTTGTGGGCATTATATAGAAAGTTCTGTTACATTTTCCTGTGGCACATTTTCTTCAGTTTCACCCTGTGCCACCCGTTACTCTGTCATATTGGAACTCACTGGCCTATCACTCCTCAACATTAACTGCATCAGAGTTTCCACAGTTTCCTGTTCCTTCCCTTGCTGTCCAGCTTCAAGTGAACGTTTATACTGGTTTCCTGTGGAAGGCTGCAAAATATCTTCATATAGCACCTGATCAATTGCTTCCTGTCCCACTGTTTTCCCCTTAATTGGGAGTTTCATTGCTCTATCCTGCTGTGGTGCTTTCTGAATTAGATTTTCTACACTGAATCCTTCACTTTGCAGGTGTTCCATAACCTCAGTTTCTGTTTATTTAACTTCTCCATTACTAATCTCCTTTTCTACTTTTCCTCTTTGCCTTCTTATTTTTTGTATTGTAAATTTTCCATGTCTGTATTCCTTTGCCTGTAATTCTCTTCAAATATCTTTGGTGCTGCTTTTTGTATTGATTAGTTTTGCTTTCTCCTTTGCATAGATATTACACCGTATTAAATCTTTATATTACTGTACACCCTACCGTATTGTAACTCAGAATTATCCAAACTCTGCACCCTCAAAAAAAAATGACAGCAAGAAGTTACAATTTATAACAACAGAAGAGTTCCATGCTATTTGTGCAAAGCACAGCAATGTGATTTAGGAATATTTGTTGCATTTGTTGTAAAATGGTAATGGTTGTACCCTTTGTACTGACAAATATTTGATTACTGTCTTCTGTCACTTCATTAACATTTTCAGCAATGGCACATACTACACAATTGTTACGAGTTGTCATTGAATGCCACGTAGCCGAGACAGGTACCAATGATAAGCCATAATGTGAAAACACACACATAAGAAGTTATTGATATTAAAATACTATAAACATTTCAGGTAAATTTTAGGTAAACACAAGGACTGCAGTGGTGGTGCTGCGGTAGTGCTGTCACCTCACAGTAAGACATTGTCCTGGTCGATTCTCAGCTAAAGCGTCTTCTGTGTGGAGACATGCATGAATGGGCATACCTTCATTGAAGGTTGTGTATCAGGGCTGGCAACTTGGCACGTAAAAATCTACTGCCAATAATTAGCGGACCGGAGTTCTGCTGTGGCGGCCCCTAACCGGGAAAAGCCGAAAGACAAAACAACAACCAAAGTCAACTGTTTGCAAGGTATGTAGATTTACAGGACTGTATTAAATCTGTGATATGAAGATGTAGGTGTTACAATTTAATATTCATTGTGTAAAAGTTATTTGTCACAAAAATCGTAGAAGTGAGTTTCTGGTCATATTGCAACTTTATAAATCCTAACATCTGTTTTCAGTGGAGGATACACAGACAGCAGTTAATATAAACCATGCACAGAAAACAATCAAACACTAGTACAAGTATAGGGTTGAAAAGCCTTTACAATTTGCAGATTTAACTGATTTGAGCATCACTTTATGTATGTATTTATTTGAAAACTGGATAGATGGGTTAATTTTTAATTGCCCCTGTCTATCCAGAACACAGTCCATTAGGTACCAACCAGGAAAAATACAGTAAAACATAAAGAAATACATTATAGAAATTTATGAAGTATATGCCATCATACTTAGATCCCTGTATGACCTGTGAAGAAACCTGTGACAACATGACAATATACATTACTTACAATCACTGAAACCCCAGGATTTATGCTTAGCAATTATTATAAAGTACTCTCAGAACTACGTGTTGGGGCATATCTGTCTATAAGAGTTTTTTTTCTATAGTTGTTTGCTGTGTTATTTATTTACTTATTGTATTTTATTTACATGAATGATTCAGTAACAGACAGGAATTATTCATATCTCTTTATTGCTAATATATAGATTTTTTGACTCATGTCTACCTCTGAACATGGCACATAAATGTATATAAATGTATAAGTAGCCACTGTTTACTTAACAAAAATCAACATCTGTCAGTTAGTAAATCAGTCAAAGACCTCAGAATGAAACTAATTTATAAAAGATGAAAGTTTTCAGTTTAACTAACTCCATAGACATATAGAGTCATCTTCAGAATGACACCCTGTGCTAGTTACAAGGTTATTCAGTGCCCCCTTAAAAGGATTGTACCTCACAGAATCTACGTACAATAAATTGCTAGTGCATTCAAATTGGAGTTTTCATTATTGGTTATTTCAGCATGGTGCATACACACAGCAGCCCTCTCTAGACAACAGAACAGAAGTAACACACCTGATAAATCAATATACTTCCAGGGGATCCACAATGAAACCTGGACTGACAAGATGCCAAGGAATCACATCATAGAACACTGTACATCAAGTAGGAAGAGCATTCCTCAATAAAAAGTATTTTCACTGAAGATACCATCAACAGCCCTGAGGCAGGATTCCTCTGATATAATCTATGTTTGTTCACATTATGCAGGACTTCCTCTCAGCTCTCCAAATAAGTTTTGCATTCCCAGCTCTGCCATTGCCAGGAATCCTGAAAGGATCAAAGAAAATCCTTCAAAGACACACTGAAGGTAAACCTTAGTAAATCAAACAATGGCACCAGTAACTGGGAAAGATGGACATCAAGCATTCACAAAGGGATCATGGCCTCTGTGAAGTGTGTATAAAGTCAAGAGAAGGGAAAGAAATTCATGAGCTGCTCTCCATCATATGTTGGAGAGGGATATACGGCTCTATCATCTGATTACCAAGTGACCTCAGTTCTCAAGAAAGACAGGAAAAAACAATATCTGAGGTATAGTCACCAACACTGTGTGTGTGTGTGTGTGTGTGTGTGTGTGTGTGTGTGTGTGTGTGTGTGTGTGTGTGTGTGTGTGTGTGCGTGTGTGTGTGTATAAAGTCAAGAGAAGGGAAAGAAATTCATGAGCTGCTCTCCATCATATGTTGGAGAGGGATATACGGCTCTATGATCTGATTACCAAGTGACCTCAGTTCTCAAGAAAGACAGGAAAAAACAATATCTGAGGTATAGTCACCAACATTGTGTGTGTGTGTGTGTGTGTGTGTGTGTGTGTGTGTGTGTGTGTGTGTGTGTGTGTATAAAGTTAAGAGAAGGGAAAGAAATTCATGAGCTGCTCTCCATCATATGCTGGAGAGGGATATACGGCTCTATGATCTGATTACCAAGTGACCTCAGTTCTCAAGAAAGACAGGAAAAAACAATATCTGAGGTATATTCACCAACGTGTGTGTGTGTGTGTGTGTGTGTGTGTGTGTGTGTGTGTGTGTGTGTGTGTGTGTGTCTGTCTGTGTGTGTCTGTGTGTGAGTGTGTGTGTGTGTGTGTGTGTGTGTGTGTATGTGTGTGTGTGTGTGTGTATATATATATATATATATATATATATATATATATATATATATATATATATATATATATATATATATATATATGGGTCTACTTCTATTCGCTGACAGCCCATTTCACTGAAACCCATTTGGTCAACAGCTCATTTCATTGACAAAAGTATTCAAGGCAAAAACCTGGGTTTTGCCCCCCTCCCCACTGTTGTGCGACTGTGGAGTTGTTATATATAGTTGGGTGGGTGTAGGGGCGCAGCCCCAACATTAGGGTTGTGGGGGCACAGCCCCTCAGAATGTTTGTCAATGAAATGAGCTGTCGACCAAATGGGTTTCAGTGAAATGGGCTGTCAGCGAATAGAAGTAGACCCATATATATATATATATATATATATATATATATATATATATATATATATATATATATATATATATGCATACATACACTGTAAGAATGGGATGGTAGGGCACTTAACTGAAGAACTCATACTCATTTAAACTCCCAGTTAATGAGATGAGAATTGACATGATTATTAATTGCTAAACATTACAGCAGTACAGCTCAGCACATCAGTGCAGGATGCATTGCATTGCTGTGTCCACAGACTATGAATTCCAGTGCATGTTTCATTCAACATATTCAGAAAAATATCTGAAAGATTACTGCTAGTAACTCTTTCCATCTGTGACCTCCATAGTAATAAAAGTGTTAAAAACAACAGAAATACTAAGAGGATCATAGTAGCCCATGGCTTGCAAGATTACCCGTCGTGCCAAAAGTCATTGGTTTGCCTCTCATTCTGCATTACATTTTCATTCTTCTGCTAGGAGGGTTTGCAGCCTACAAGCGTTGTTGTTCTGTGTGACACCAAATACTCGGGCACCTTTGGGTGCTGCCAGGCAAGCTCTAGTATCATTTGCATTACTGAGCATGCAGCCAGTGTTACTACTAAAGAAAATGGACAGTTAATGTGGTGTAGACTTGTTAAAACCAGGATATATTTATAGGTGTGACTTCATACTCATGATTAGCTTGTCTGCCTTTGAAGAAATCAGCATTTTAAGCTCTCTGTTACTGCACCTTTCAGGGAAGACTGCCCCAGAGTGACATCCTGAGCTGCTGACCTACAAAAGTTATACTACAGTTCTGGCTTAGGCTTTGCTGAAATCCAGCTACTTACTGCTGAGGTGTTATCTGTAAGTGATTCTATTGGAGTACACCATATTGAGGCTAACAAAATACTGGAAATTGTTGTTTTTTTCTGTTTTAGTGACTAGTAACACTTGTCAGCTTTGCTTTCCACCTCACCCATATTCCTACCCACCCCTGTATCATTTCATTTATACTCTCATACCCAGTCCCAATAACATCCATCATAATTCATTATCTAATGAGCACTAAAGTCAGCCATTGCCAACACCCACTAAAATTTTTCATACTTAACTATCTCATAAACTACATCTCCCAACAAGCTTCACCGCTCAGTTGTATCTCTCACTTCAATACCATGATCATCCATATTTTCTTAATTTCAGTAATAATACTTCTGTCAAATCTTATTACATGCCACCACATAACATCACTACAAACAAACTCAGTCATTCCTACCAACCTGAAACATGCTCCTCACTATAGTTGTATATCCTTGTGACTATATAATTACAAAATTACTGACTTTAAAGAACCAGAGCACCTAAAATTCAAAACAAAAAATACAGACATCTGACTTATTTTTTGTTTTCCCCTTCTTGATGCTTACATCATAAAAGAATATGCAGTTGCACAAACAATCGGACAGATATGCTACCCTCAGACCCTTATCACCATGTTACTCTCCTATGTCTGTGGAGATATACATCCAACCCCCAGGCCAAGTGATTACCACATCCTTCTATCAACAAATAATTCAAAACCAGTCATCTCAACCACTATGTCCTCAGGTCTCAGGCTCTTTAAATATTTGTAGTGTCTCCAATAGAGTAACACAACTACAAGCATGGGTCTCCTCACAACAACAACAAGATATTTCATCCCTTACTTTAACTGGTTAAAACCCTCCTTTAAAGATAAATAATTTCTCCCACAGGGCTATAATATCCTTATGTCTGACAGACTAAAGAAAAGCATTATCACAGTAACTATTATGTATGCTAACACTGTAGAAGGTTATATCTACACTCATACAGTGCAAAATTTGACAAAGCTGAAATTTTGCTTATCTTACTAAAGCTTAAAGCAAATAAGTCACCTTGTTGTGTAATTGCAGTCTACATCCCACTAAATACCATATCCTCCATAAATGAAGATATGCTATCACAACCACAAATAAAATCACCCAAGAAACTATCATACTTGGGTGATTTTATTAATGATTGGAATACTCAGAATGAAAGCTCCAACACCATCACTCTATATGTCCTAATTCTCCCACAAGATTCAGTAAAAAGGCTAATAAGAATGCAGTTCATGACTGGATATTAAACAATGTCCCTGACAAAGTCACAGCTACAGGCTCCCTTCCAGGTACCCAAAGTGACCGTAATCCCACATATGTCATCCGACAATGCAACAGAAGCCATAAAAACATCTCATAGAGTATAATCAAAAACTCACAAATTTCATGTTAACCTTCTTTGGCATTACACTTAAGTAAATCAATTGGTCTTCCCTAAAATCCTGACAGCAGTTGAAAAATTGAGTTTTTAGTTACTAGCAGTTCCCAAAGCAAGTAGTTGCCTAAGTACATTAAATTAACAGACCGCTGAGCCCTCTCCAATGCCAAAGTCATAAACATACCCATATATAACCTTCATAATTTAAACAGAACCTCACTTACCTAACTACCAACATTAGCTCCTTAATTGTTCCAAAATTGTTACCTCACAACTGTACCAACAGGACTCTAGAAGCCCAATGCCACCCAAAACAAAGCAAGCCCAATTGTGCGTCATCCTGCCTAAGTGCATCCTCATTTTGCCACCCAGTGGATATAATGACCCAATCAGATTTCCCTTTTTAAAAGATTAATTTAATACTAATCCATTCACCCTACCCAATTACCTATTATAAAACAAGAAAACATTCGATAACCAACATAGCATTTGCTGACCAACAAACCAGCTTCTTAATGACTTCAATACATCCAAAAAACAAATGCCACACAGACTGTAGCCCAAAGAACTTCTGTTTACCAACGCCAATTCTCGCCACAAAAGCTATCTTGTCAATAGCCATCGCCTGTCAGTTTTCACACTATCAGCCCTACCCCAACACTTTACACATATGAACGACAATCTAAGATTTAGTACAATCATGTAACCCTACAACCCAAGCAACTATACTTATTGCAGCTAAATCAACCTTGACCAACTGAACTGCCTTGCCTTGTTCCCAAGTCTGAGTCAGATAGTTCAACAATCCTTTGACCAAACTCCTTCCTCCCCCGCCACCCCGCCAGCTGCAACACAAATTTAACAAATCTAGCAATGCCCTACCATAAGCCTTCCTCTAAAAACCTACCCAGGACTCCATACCAGGCATCTGATCCTTCTAACCCAACCTAACATACTTCATCTAGCAGCACCAGTAAGTCTTACCACTGCCAAATTTACCAAGTAAAAATGAAGCTATCTCCAGCCAAATTTAAACGAATTCCAAATATTCAACATCTGTCTTCCAATTGTGCTTACATCCTGGTGGCCAGTGAGCCACAAACCAATCTCCCCTCCAAATTATGCACCCATCCCAATACCTCCCGCCACATTTGAAATCAAAAAACAAAAAGACAGCTTGGAAACACCAAAGCAAATTCTCTCTCAGTTTAATGAAGCTCTTTTCATCTTGCACATATGGCAAGACTTCATCAGAAACTGAACAAACTTCAACACAAGCAATATATACACACCCTTTTGTCACATGACCCTTCTAATTAAAATCTTGTACCTTAAAGGCACATCCACATTATTGCTACTTAAAACATTTTTTAAAAACAAATATGACTGACAATATTTTAGAACATCTCAACCCTTCCCTTCCTTCAGAATTTTTACCTGTAATGGTGATAGAAATATATATACACAAACATACATAAACTAACAATACTATATCTCAAATTATTGTGTTGACTCTCAAAATATGATATTACTTAGTTAGCTAAGAAGTCAGAAACTTACATATCCAAGTCAAATGAAGTCAAATATCACAAATATGAACGCATTTTATAAAAATGCATACACACATTAACGTTTAAGATTTTTCAACTTCAGTATACTGTTTAAAGATATTGTCTCATTCAAACCCGGGTAAAACATTGTCCCAGTGCGTATTTGCCAACTTAATTCAAGTTGCTCAAGTAACAGTGTAAGCGGGCCCCCCCGACTATCATCAACAACTGAATCAATTGCTTTGAACAAAAATGAATGTTGTGGATAGGAAATAATGTGTCTAGCCAGTGTGTTGTCTCTGTTAAGGGTCTTTATTTTATATAAATGTTCGTATACTCATTCTTTTAACCTTCTATCCATTTTACCTGCACAGCATTGGCACTGAGCTACATAAACCACAAACTTGGACTGACAAGTGTACTTCAATTTGATTTTAAAACTAATATTTTTAACTTCAATGTTTTGTCCTGTACTCATGTATTTACAGTAGTTACACATTTGGCATTTATACATGCCACACTTCCACTTCCAATTCCTTTAAATTAGTCCCCCTGTTTGCTTTTGACCTTATAAGAAAGGTGAGGATCTCTCCTAATTATTTCCCAATTTTTGTTCAAAATTGACATTATTTCCCTTGCATTACTACTATAGGGTGTTATTAAACTTAAATTCCATACTTCTTTTTGTTGTAATTCTCTGTCACTTATTATAACGCTTTGTAAACCAATGGACAAAATGGATTTATACAACCCCTGTTCTCACTTATATTTTACTTCTTCCAGTAGACACTCAAGAAAGTCCACTGGGTAACCTCTCCTAACAAACATTGACCTCAAATTATTACATTCTTCCATTAAATCCTCATCCAACGTGACCATACGGGCAGCTCTCATGAGTTGGCCCTTCACCACTGATTTCTTTTGGTGCCATGGATGGCAACTGCTAAAATGTAATAAAGAGTTTGAATATGTGGCCTTTCTATAAATTTTCGCTACATATGCGTTCCTTTCCATATCTTTACTAAGATCCACATCCAAGTATGAAATCCTGGTTGTTTCAAATACATAAGTAAAGGAAAGGAAATCTGTAGTGTTGTTAAAATAATCTACTAGTTTACTAGCTGCTTCCTTATTTCCTTCAAAAATGATAAAAATATCGTCCAAAAACCGTGTGTAGAACTGGATGTACTGTTTCACTTCTTGTTTACCAAAGATAAATTCTTGTTCCCATGATGTCTACTGGAAGAAGTAAAATTGGGAAATAATTAGGAGAGATCCTCACCTTTCTTATAAGGTCAAAAGCAAACCCTGGCTGAAGAATCAGACACAAAGCTAAATAAATAATGGAGACAAAGTACCAAACAGATTTTAAATATTGTTCTGAGTTGCTAGAACTGCAGACTTTGCATTGGCAAGTATTTCCCCAGCCCAATGAAGATCATTAAAAATAAAATTACAGCACAGCATCTATATTCTGCTGTGGGCAGTGTCTACTGTTATCACCACTCACAGTTCTATCTTCGTTTCCCTGCCTGTGGTAGAATAAACTGATACACTTACCTAGCCCAGGAGATCTACCTATTCATATTCCCATGCAGTTGATTTTAGTCATAGGAAAGCATTTGCAATCAGTTAAGGACAACTAATTGCAAGATCTTAGAACAAATCCATATTAGGGCATTGGTCAGCTGCTCATGTCCTACTATTATGTGCATGGTAGAAAAGGTGAACATAGTTTTTTTTTTGATAATGGGGATCACACACCAAGGCATACTTTTTCACACAGGGATGTTCAAGTGTACCTCCCATGTTTTTAAGAATGTATATATTTCTGCATGACTGTTGCTGCGTATGTTGACGAACCTCAGATCTCCTGCCAAAAGTCACAACATGTGCTCAGTTCACATCACACTTGTCAGTTCACAAAAACTAATGAATCACAGCTTAAGTATAGACATTCTCATAATGCATGTCACATACTTCAAGTCGTCATTTTATGAGCAAATGTCACACACATTAAAAGTGGTTTTGCTAGGGCAGACCATCCCTGCACATCAACATTGTGGGGTACTTCACCCTCCACCCCCCCTTCATTTATTATTTGTGCTCCAGGGTTGCTGCAGCCCAGAGATAAAAACAAAAGCACTCACAGGCTGGAAATGTGAGAACTATCTTGATTTTTTCCCAAGGTGCACTGATTTACTTAGTATTAACATCACAGTTGCACAGCTTTGAAGAATAGTGACAATCTCACAGATATGACCTACCGTCAGCTCACCTTTAAAAACACGCTAACTGTGATTTCCTCGTAGAACAATGATCAAGGCATCCATCATCAGGGAGCTGAACTCGACCCGTTATAATCTTGTCAACTTCATGCTTAATGCACCATTGACAGTGACAACAATAATGTTGGCTACATCGACAGTGAGTAGATCACCAATGTCAGGAACACTGATATAGTACCGCATAACACTGAAATGGGCTCCGACATCACTAGAATACCGATGTCAGAAACATTGATATAGTACTGTATAATACTGAAATGGGCTCAGACATTAGTATAAGAGTGCCAATGTCAGGAACACTGATATAGTACTGCATAACACTGAAATGGGCTCCATCAGTAGAATACCAATGTCAGAAACATTGATATAGTAACATATAGCACTGAAATGGGCTCTGACATCAGTATATTACCAATGTCACAAATACTGATATAGTACCATATAGCACTGAAATGGGCTCCGACATCACTAGAATACCAATGTCAGAAACATTGATATAGTACTGTATAATACTGAAATGGGCTCAGACATTAGTATAAGAGTGCCAATGTCAGAAACATTGATATAGTATTGTATACCACTGAAATGGGCTCCATCAGTAGAATACCGATGTCAGAAACATTGATATAGTAACATATAGCACTGAAATGGGCCCTGACATCAGTATATTACCAATGTCACAAATACTGATATAGTACCATATAGCACTGAAATGGGCTCTGACATCAGTAGAATATCAGTGTCAGAAATATTGATATAGTACCGTATAGCACTAAATGGGCTCCAACATCAGTAAATTACCTATGTCAGAGGCACTGACATGGTGCCATATAACACTAAAATGGTCTTCAAAATCAGGATCAAGTGGAGGACAAGACATGCAACTTTATTGCTTATGCCGGTCAAAAAAGTTAAGACACCAATGATAGCACTGTGAGAAAAGTAGAGTGGGGATTCAAATATTTAATTTTTTGAAAAATATTTTTATTTTTGCTAAAACTTGTGGCTAAGGGCTAGAACTTACGGTTATGGAGGCCGTCATTAAAATTTTTTACCTCAGAAAATGTATTTGTTCAGTCAGGTTATTTCACTAACTCTCCAAACCTCTTCTTTTTGCTTGTCAGTACCCTTTTTATTCAAAATATGGTCCTAGGTCATTGTGGATATTCACAGTTAATTTTCTTTTTTTAAGGGACTGGGGTTAGACTGTTTGGTGGTTGTCACTGAATAATTTTATCTCAGAACTTAGTTTTTCTGTTAAGAGATAAAACCAACTCTTTAATACTTTGATATCTGCTTGTCAGACACCTTTTTCAGTAGCCAAATTGTTCTTGACATTCCTTTAAAATTATTATTATTTTTTTTTTTTTTTGAAGAAAGGTGTTACTTTTCTATCAAAAAGTTATCTTAGGGAGCTGGTCCAGTAATGAAGACTGATAAAGTCCTGACTACTTCATATCCAACCCTGATTCTATTACCAGTTCGAGTGATTGATGGAGTGGCAGGGAAGGATGGGTGACACCATTCCTGGTAGGAGAGGAGTGCTATGGCCATCTCCTATGATGATCCTTGGTGGAGGCTGGAGACCTTGATTTGGGAAAGCAAAGTCCAAAGTGGGGGAATGGGGTGGGAACATGACTGAGCTGCTGTGGAGGCAAGGTAAAATGCCACATCTTCCCCATTACAAGCCTGCTTCTAGGACATACTATGGGGACCACAAGAAAGGGAGTAACAGGCTATGTCAAACAATAAAAAATCCTGCTGGTTGACTGCCAGACCCCCAGGACTCCTTTAAAATGCACACTGGCCTCAACCCTATCTAAGTAAGTTGTACAGTTAGGTGATGACTGGTAGAGCTGTTGATGGATGTGGGGCAAAATACTCATTCCACAGTCTATGTTGCTGCTCATTCTAGTAACTCTGAATTTAAATTTTGCTTATTACCACATTCCAGTCCCCAAGATTTCAGAGACTTATTTTTCATTTTTCTTTGTCTGGGTTATATTTTTTGTTTTCTGCTTTAGTTTGTCAACAGTTCCCAGAGTGTTTACAAAGTGCCTATCTCTTGTACTAGCCCACTGCAGGTTGTAGGCCATTTACATTTTCCTATATTTAGATGACTGGCTTATCTTTGCAGATTCTTTCACAAATTGTTAAGAATCTCTGGCTTGGGTAAAAATGTTTTTCTTAACTTGAGTTTTCAGGTGAGCATAGAAAAATCTTCTCTTATTCCCTCTCATTGGATAATGTTTCTGGGTCTTCTACTGGACATATTCTATAATTATGGCTTTTCTTTCTTAAGAAAATGTGGTATGCTGCAAGGAGCAGTTATTGATATTTTTCAACTAGACCTTGGCATCTGCCAGGGACATTTTCAAAATTCTAGATCTCATGGCCTCTACTGTTCTCATGAATCCTTTGGCCAGAATTCATATGAGGAAAACTTAATGGTTTGTCAAATTAGTTTGGATAAACCACCAAACTAGAACCAGGAAGCTGTTGAGAATACCAAACTAGGAATGCGTACGGAAACTGTCTCAAGTTTCCGAAGTGATGGCAAATTCCAAAAAGCGCTTGGTTTATCTTGGATTCTATTTTTGTCTTTGTGGAATAAAAGATTTTTGTGGAAATTACTTGGTTTGGCGTTTTCCAACAGCATCTAAGGCTTCTTCACCTTCATGTACAGTTGGTACTTGTATTTATAAGTTTTTGGAATTTGCCATCACTTCGGAAACTTGAGACAGTTTCCGTACGCATTCCTAGTTTGGTATTCTCAACAGCTTCCTGGTTCTAGTTTGGTGGTTTCTCCTTTATCTGAGTTTACTGGACTGTTTTTTGCTGTTTTTTGTTACAAATTAGTTTGGACCCAACAGCAGTACCCCTTTTATTACAGATTCCAGTATTTGGGCTTGTGAAAAAGGTGTTACTCTGGGTGAGTATGCCTGTCTATCTAGATCTCCTTTTTTCCCCTTCCATTATCTACTCAGACTATAACCACATATGCATCAAACATTTCTTCAGGAGCTGTGTCCAAGGGGGGAGAAAGTCCAGGGCCTTTTTTAACATGCAAGACAAATTAAAACACATAAATGTTATACAAATTATAGCTGTAATAAATGTTTTCAAATCTCTAAACCATCTTTGGACTCCATGTTCCCTGTTACTAATTACAGACAACACCTTAGTGATGTGGTATATAAACTTATAGGGTGGAACAAGGTCCTTCCCCCTTTGCATTCTTTCTATGTTAACCTGAAA
The DNA here is from genome assembly GCF_019279795.1 of Protopterus annectens. Lineage (NCBI taxonomy): Eukaryota > Metazoa > Chordata > Ceratodontiformes > Protopteridae > Protopterus > Protopterus annectens. The sequence goes on along the minus strand of NC_056747.1, from coordinate 229,152,417 downwards.
ACTAGCAACTCAGCACAGTCTGTCCCTCCAAGCTGCATTCCATCAGAGCAAAACATTATTGCAAACAAGCTCAGCAGGACCAGAACAGACCTTCACAAACGGAAGTTGCACCTGGGAGTCTTCCAGAAACTCATCCATCTGTGGTATACTCCTCAAGTAAATTTTTTTCCTACCAGCCACAACAAACAGTTAAAAAAATTCTGCTTCAGGGCTGTTTGTACACAAACATGGAAGATAGATGCCTTCTCATTCCCATGGGCAGGAATGTTCTAATATACTTTTCCACCCATTTCTCTGTTAAGACATGGTTCTTCTAAATAGTCATAAAGATTCTCCCAAGATAACTGTGATGACTCTCTTTGGCCTAGTCAGCAGTGATTCTCCCTTCTTTTGAAAATGGCCAAGGGCAATCACCACAACCTTCCTCACAAAATGCACTTACACAGCACAGAATATTTTAACAAAACCCAACCTTCAATCTTCAACTTCTTCAGTTGACAGCATGGGTGGTAGAATGTTACACCTTTAGACACTGTTTTTCTGAGATTGTGCAACAAGTATTAATGGAAGCAAAGAAACCTGCTACTAGAAATCATATATGAGTAATTGGAAAGTTGATGCTAGGACAAGAACCCAGATCCTTTTAAAGTTCTGACTTCTACTAGATGAGTATCTTGCGTTACAAGCTTTTATGATGTGTCATCTCATTGTTCACATGGACAGGGCTACTTTGAAAACAAATCCTTCATTTATACCCAAAGTTGTTTCATTGTTTACATTTGGCCAGCCGTTTCATCTCCCTGTTTTATTTCCAGAAAACAAATATGAGGGAGAAAGAATTCTACACACTCTGGATGTCTACAAGAATTTCAGTTACTACATTAATAAGGCAAAAAACTTCAGGGCATCTGATCAAAAGTGGACTATCAGTAAATATACAGACAATTATTAAATAGTCATCTCATGCTATTGCTTTTTGTCAGTCTCACCATAACAAGACACTTTCAGGCAAAGTAATAGCCCCATTCTACCAGGACTCGAGCTACTTGCATAGCTTTTTGAAAAGGAGTGGAGTCTAGAAGTAGATTAATGGCAGCAACTTGATCATCTGTACACACATTTACCAAGCAATACAAACTAAATTCCTTCTCTATGCCCAGAGCAGGCTTTGTTAACACTATTCTCCTGGGGCTCCTCCTCTTCCATTTATTTCCAAGCTCTGGTAGTCAACCCAGATAGCTTAGGCTACTGCAACAGTGATCTGTTCAAACATCTACTGTTATTGTATGTTTACTTTTACTACAATTTTTCTTTATTTACATATCTATATACATAAGTTTGTTTTTAACTATGGGTATATCTCTTCACATTAGTGAAAATAACCTTTGTAATTTACAGCTTTTCTTCATTCCAGTCTTTCTTTTATTTTAGTTAACTATCTTAATCAAATAATCACATTATGAAGCTATATAGCAAATTAAAATTAATGTTTTCTTGCATTAATTTACTCTCTTTTTCAACATTATCATTACATACTGATTAATAATCAATTGATTAATAATCATGAAAAGTGTACACGTTTCAGCTTATTATATCATTTAGAATACTAAATTAACCAGTGTCTATAACTGCATAAATGTTTCCTCAGTGTGCCCCTTCCTTCTGTCAAACTCAGTTTAAGTTTATGTAAATAGGTCTTATTTGCAAAATTGATTTTACTTGACAGTTACAAGTCTGAATGCATTATAAATAGGAAGCTATCTGTATATATCAACAAATAAAATCAGTACTCTGAATTACATATAAACTAAATTATTCTATTATTATCTTCCTGAAACATGCCAATATATCTGGGTCTATATTACGAAGTCGAATAATAAAAAGAGCAAACGCTGTTTTATCCCACACTAAAAGTCGAAAGAACTGAATGCTGAACACATGGAACAGCAATTTTTTTCCCAGGGGAAAAAAATCGCTGGCCCATTTTTGGGACTTTGCCATCTCCTCCACTGCAGTGCAATCTCGGAGTTGATATATTAAGTGGGGGGGGGGGGTTGGTGGGCACCGCCCCCATTTTATTTTGTGTTGGGATTTGTTGTTTTTTTGTTTATTTTGTTTGTTTTTTGTTTGTTTTTTTTTGCGGAGCAGCAATTTTTTTCCCTGGGAAATTTACTGCTTTCAGTTTTTAGTGTTTGATAAAAGAGCGTTTGCTCTTTTTATCATTCAACATCGTGATATAGACTCCTTATCCAACTGCTAAGTATAGGAAAACCATTCACCAGGTGTCAGTTATCCTGATTAATGACATACTAAATAATTAATTTTCTAATCTTGCTTTCCTACTTCTAATGAGCCAATATGTATATGCTTAAAAATCCTTTGTGGTCCTAAATGTCAGTAGATGCTCATCAAGACTTGTATAACTAATATGTAATGTTATTCTAGACATTCCTATGTGTCTGTTCTCTGCTGGCATTCCAATTTATTGTTCTAAATAATAGAAAAGAAATGTAAACTCGTTAAAGAAAGCAAAAACGATTTGGTAAGAACAATATTTTCTACAAACTGTGCCACTGAGACAAGGCTGATAGGAAGTGTGTACTATTCATTTATAACCCAGTAGCCATAACCAAGCAATGCTAAAATATGGTTTTGTGAAAATAGTAGAAAAAATGAATAAAAGGCAACATGAAAGATAAATGTACCAATTAGAATAATTATAAATTACACCTTACCCTGCATCTGAAAAACATTTATAATGCATCAAAAATTATTCCCATTGTAAACATGAGGTATTTTACAAAATAAATAATTATTTAAATAATCTCTAACAATGCTATAATTGTCTGCTTCCTATATGTCTCACTGATATGGTAGGTAGTACTACTAAGTGTTTTTTTAACAGATTTAAAAATATATGGCATTTATGCTGCCTTATATTACTTCCAATGTTTATATTAGAAGTCTGTTTGCTCATTTGTTATACTTTAAAGAACAGTTGGGTTATTTTTCATTACATTTGGTCATACACATTTCTTTACTTTATTATCACATTCAATTAGTGTCAAATCTTACAGAGAAAACAGATATTATTTGCCCTCCAGTTTTTAGATCATGTTACCGGTTTCTAATTGTTTCTTTCAACTTGCCACTTTAGATTTATACCATTAAATTAAACAATGCTAAAACATCACTTGATTGGACATAGACAACAGCTTCTTCTAATGTGTTGAATATTGTATGTCCTTCATGGAAACTATATTTATTCCAGCAAGGAAAAGTAAGTGTATTTTGAAGTTATTTTGTTAGTATTTCTTAATGAGTGGAAGGCACTCTTTCATTTTTTTTCCATAATCTTACTAAAATAATCATTTTCAAATCTAACTGTAATTTCTCCAGCTTTGGGAGTGGTTTGTGATACCCTTGCTGTTCTTAGAATTAAGTCCTTGTCAATGTTGGATATTAATTTAACAATCATAAATCTTGGAGGAGCACATTTTTATGTTTGGCGATTTTATACAAAGTTCTGTGAACTCTCTCAACGCTGTGATATAATGCCTCAGGTAACTTCAGGATCTTATGAAACTACACAGAAGTTTAGCAAGTTATCCCCAAGGTTTTCATATACTCCATAAACCCTTATTTATTCTCTTCCTCTCTCTCTCTCTCTCCTCTGTTCTCTAAATTATCAGCTCTTTTCAGTAAATAGCTCATTTGCCAAAAGAGACATTCTGTTTGAATTTCCTCTTCATTCAGTCTTCACTCAAAGTCACTTAGGGCATCTTACATGCTGATTATCATAATATTCTCTTTCTTTGCAGTTTCTTTAAGAAGTTTTATTAAAGTTTTCTTTTGTAGAGCCCATTTTACTACCTAACATATTCATGTTTAGTGAAACCACTTGTGTGTTTATTCTTAGCTTTGTAGTTCGTTCTTTATAGTGTTTTATTGCAATGCTGACTTGTAGTGACTCATTCTGCTGCATTCAATTTAAACTCAGTGTGAGGAGTCTTTTTCAGAATATTCCTCAAAAAGTATCCAGAGATTGAGAAAATGTATTCTGCATATTTTTTTCTTCAGAAGAACTCTAATAGGATGGAGCTTAAATAATATCAAAATCCTATCAACCTTAGTAATACTACTAATTTGATCTATGTAGCACATTGTGTGAAATGTTTTCATTTTTATGTGGGAAAAACGAATCGCTCTTTATGAGTCAGAATCAGATATCATGATTATTGCAACAGAAGAGGTTTTACTTATAGTGCACTGGATAAACATATGTTAGAACATGGATCTGATCATAAGTTTCTTTTTCTGGTTCTTCATGTAATGCAGAAACCCATCAGGTTAGGACCCATTATATCCAATACAGAAAACAAAGAGCTACAGTGGATTTTCAGGCTAGTGGATCACAAGAAGAATGGTTTGAATGAGTTTGTGTCCGTTAAACCAGTATTAAAAACTAAGAGGTTGGGTAAATGATGATTGATGATTTATGTTGGTATCCCTTTAAAATTTTTGGAGGGAATTTTTAATTGATTTTTAATTGACATTTAATGTTGTATATAAAGTGCTTAAGTTTCATCATTTTTTTGTCTGATGAAGCGATCTTATTTAACCGTGAAAGCGCTTATGTTTGTACAATAAAAGTTTTATATTTTGTGCTACTTGCTTAATTCAGTGCTATTTGCTCAGTGTTACTCTGCCTTTGGGCCATTGGGATTTTTACATATTGACTGAACTTACTTGATTCGTGTTTTGTGTTTTGATAAATTTTTGCAAGTATGGCAGAGGGTAATCCTATTAATGTGGTGAGGGAAGATGGTATGGAGATTACAAGAAGCAACAGGCTGTTAACGTTTATGACTGGCCAGCTCAATCCTCTGTTAACAGGGGAAATGAGTGCTGATACATTGGACTCTTCCAATCATGTTGGCACTAGTCCACAGGTCCGGGATATCAAACAGAATATTGAAAATGACGTACCATTTTAAGAGACTCCACTGTCAATTTTTCCATTTGGATGCCTGCATTAATATGAATGTAATTCCAAGAGGGTACTTACGATGCCCTCCTATGGGAATACCTATCTCAGCTGTTGGCTCAGTGGCAGCGTATCAGTTTGGAGATGAGTAGGTCTTATTTGCATCTCCTAATCAAATTCATTTTACCTATGGAGACTGAGCTGGTGGACAAAGTTCAAATGAACCATCAAGAGCTAACAACTCTTTTGGGTGAAGAAGCGGTTGATTTATATTTTAATGACCTGTTTGAAAAAATTAATCAGTATGAGAGTCAACTCCTGGCTCAGAAAAGAAAGAAGTTGAGCTGGGATTTACATGATTTCAGTACTAATCATGTATTTACATGGCCGAAAGTAACGTCTACAAATATGGATGCTCCACGACGATTGAATAAATCTGAAGGTGTGCCACAGAGCGAGGTTATTAATTTGACCTCTCCAGAACCAGCTACTTCAGTTTATTCTATACCACAAGGTGAACTTGGTATGGAAGAGATAACAACGAACCCTGTAGTTGTATCAGGAGGTGCTCCTAGTACCAACCATGTGGTGAGACGTAAAAATCATCATTCCAACTAGACGACAGCAGGTTTTTCCACAGCTTCCACTTCCTTTTTGTCCCGTGAGGAAGAATTCGGTCAAACTGGATTATCGGCAGGCTGGCCAAAAATGGAAAGAACCACCAGCAACCTCTTCCAATCAAACTCTAAAGAGAATGTGGAACCTCAGAAATGGGGAATAGTTTGGAACATTTCCAGGTACTCTCTAACACAGAATGAATTATCATTACTTAATCGTGGCTTCGGTTTTATTCCCTCTATGAAGTTTGACATTAGTCAATTACTTATAGAGCTACGACTCTTTGCACACAATATTTGTTTGAAATTGGTGTTTGAAAGTAATAGTGCAACAAAAGTCGTTGATTTTAAAAAACCGAGTGTATTTATACCACCTATGCCAAATCATGTTGATACTTTTGTTAAAGCGTACGAGAAAGATTTATGATTTGTTGAGTGAAAGAGATGCTTCAGGATGTACTAATATGTCAAACAGTGAGTTGAGGGCTTTATCTGAACTACGTAATAATGTCGTGGTTCTAAATACAGACTATTACTATGGAACCATGACTGCTATGCTTTCAGACACATCTACGTATAAAGAAGTTCAATTGCACGATATTTATACGATGAAGCAGTGTGTAGATTCTGCACTAAGTGAGTCTCTTTGTATGGGTTTGCTTGATAAACAGTTATTTGAGTATTTAACTGTGGATGAACCATTAATACCACAGTTACATGGTCTTCCTAAGATTCATAAACATTCAACTCACCCCCCTTTTCGATCAGTTGGGGCTGGAGGAGGGTGACTAATGGAACCTCTTTCCATTTATTTGGATAAACAGTTGAAGTTAGTTTTGAATCAATATCCTGTAATGTTGCGAGGCACTCAACATTTTGTAACCGATTTGTATGATTACACACAGGTTAAGGGAGAATGCAGCTTTGGTTTATTAGCTACACTAGATGTGACTTCATTATTTATGTGCATTACCCAATGAGGAAGGGGTTTGTATGGTGAAAAATGCACTGCAGAAAAGTTTGCTGTTTTCAGTAGATAGGATAGATTTTATATGTATGCTCATAGAGCTTGTGTTGGAACACAATGTGTTTTTATTTGCAGATAAATGTTATTGGCAAACAGCTGGTGTTGCAATGGGCACCAGCTGTGCCAAATCATATGCAAATATTTTTATGATGGAATGGGAACACATGAATATCTTAGGTACTACTAATGTGGCATTTTATCACCGCTTTGTAGATTATCTTTTTATTGGATGGAGTGGTAGCGTACATGAATTAAATAATTTCTATGAAAAGCTCAATCATAGTAGTAATTTTTTGAAATTTACTCTAAATGTGTCTTCTAGTACTATAGACTTTTTAGATGTTATGATTATGTTGGGTGATGGTATTCTTACAACTAAAGTACCCAGGAAGTCCTGCTACACCCCCTCTTTTTTCCATCGCACAAGCATGCATCCTACACACATGTTTACCAACATATTGACAGGTCAAGGAATGAGGGTTTCATGTTTATCATGCAATGAGTTGGATTTTATGAATGAAATGGAATATTTCCAGGATGCATTCTTACAGAGAGGGTATTTTACTTATGAGATTACTAAAGCCTTTAATAGGGGTATGTGCCGAATGTGGTAGAAGAGCTAAGCCCTTTTTTTCCTGAAAGGCTACCTGCCCAGGTAACATCAATTAATGTAGAAGATAAGTTTGTAGCAGAGAATGGGCTACCTGTTGTATTATCTTTTACTCAAGACACTGACAATATAAAAAGGATAATATTTAATAATTGGCTGATTTTGCTGGTTGACTCCAGAACTACGGATGTAGTGGGATACAGCCCGAATTTTGTTTTTAAAAATAAGAAAAATTTGAAACAGTTATTATGTTACCCTAAGATTCTTGAAGTACACTCAGTAGTGCCTGGGGCATATAAATGTGGTTCATGTAATTTCTGCACATTTATTGATGAATCTAGGTTTTTTAGGCATCCTGCTATGGGAAAATTATGGGAACTGAGACCATGGGTAGATTGTAATACTACTGATTTGATATATGTAGCACATTGTGTGAAATGTTTTCATTTTTATGTGGGAAAAACTAATCACTCTTTATGAGTGAGAATCAGAGATCATGATTATTGCACCAGAAGAGGTTTTACTTATAGTGCATTGGCTAAACATATATTAGAACATGGATCTGATCATAAGTTTCTTTTTCAGGCTCTTCGTGTAATGCAGAAACCCATTAGGTTAGGACTCATTATATCCAATACAGAAAACATAGAGCTACAGTGGATTTTTAGGCTAACGGCTCACAAGAAGTATGGTTTGAATGAGTTTGTGTCTGTTAAACCAGTATTAAAACCTAAGATGTTGGGTGCTTAGTTTCATCATGTTTTGTCTGATGAAGCGGTTTTATTTAACCATGAAAGCACTTAGGTTTGTACAATAAAAGTTTTATATTTTATGTTACTTGCTTCGTTCAATGTTATTTGCTCAGTGTTACTCTGCCTTTGGGCCTTTGGGATTTTTAAATATCAAAATCCTGTCAACCTTCTTATAAATCTGCAGAAATCTTTCTCAAGGCTGTTAACCATTTGCCATTTTGGCCATGCCCCATGAGTTTATGTTTCAGCTTGTTCTTTTTTTTTTTCCATTTGAAACTGCATGCTTACATATTAATAATATACTTATACCTTTAATTACAATTATGATGGTAAACATGTACTGTTATGTTCTGAGATTATTGTAAATTGTCCTAAATGGAGCATTTATTTCCAGGATTCGACTGAAATGGTCCACATGCTTAATCACACTAACCTACTCAACAAATGTCAATTGTTACAGCCCCTCTTTACCCCAAGCCAGTAATCAAGGAGCCTCAATCCTCACCACTGACACCAGTGAGAGGAGGTCACTAAGAAGAGGAATGGATTCACAGAATATTTCAAATGCAGCTCAATGCATCAAGTACAGTTTCCCTCAAGAGCACACAGGGAACCAGTTCCAGACCTGGGACTGGACTCTCTGTTTCTCCAAATCCCAAACAAGGCTCTCCTTGGAGCACTGTGTCCCAGTTCCAAGTATCTGACACACACTTCAATATATGATTTTTCACACACACACACACACACACACACACACACACACACACACACACACACACACACTTATCTGGGAAAGGCTCTCCCAGTTTCACCAGCTGTGTCCTCTCTCTCCAGACTATACAGTAGTTTGCTGTTACCATTCAGATACTTTAAGGCTCTTTAAAATGGTAACCAGTTGTACAGTGTCAAATTAATACTGAAATATATGGTAGAGTGTGACAGAAGCAGTAAGGCTTATCGTAGTGGCCACAGTATCACTAAAATAAGCGCATGTACTCTCAAGATGTTAAAAGTATTCTCTAAAAGACCCGCCACAATGAAATGGTATAAAACTATTTAATAATGGATAATAAAGTAGAAAACAAGGGAATACTTAATATTTAGTTACAATAAACAACAGAGTTTCAGCCACAGGAAATATAAAAATAATACATAATCTCACAGATGCAGAAAAAAGAAAATAATACTAAACTAATCTCACTGTATTATTCCTAACTGAACTAAAAAAAACTGTCCCTAGTTAACTCACTTAGTATCACAAGGCAAGATGTACTGCTGAGATGCTCACTTCCAAGATGAGATACTACACACTAACTGAACTGACTCAATAACTGAATTGTGATAACTGATATAGATCTTTTATATCAGTTTCCAAAGAAAAAAAACACAAAAACAAACAACAAACTGCTGATGCCAGAGTTCCATCCTTTAGCTGGTTATAGAATGACATCACATCTGGTCACCTGACTGGCACAATACACATTCAGAACACTTAAGATTCTGTTGCAGCATTTTTAACATAAGCAACTTCAGCAAATACTTTTCCATTACAAGAGTCTGTACAAATCACTGTGATAGTCAAATGACATAGGACAGTCTACAAAACCTCAGCCAGCTATGCTGGCATATGCCACACATGCACTGTCCTACTTCTGCTGGTACAGCTGGCAATGCCCCACAATGTCACATCTCTTCCCCACTTTGAAGACTCAGGGTACTTTTTCAAGTGGCCATGGAAAAATGTTGCTTGAGAGAAATGGGCCTGTTTGGGAACATATTAACCTATGCCCTGTCTCAAGAATCCATCTGCATTGGCATTGCTGCAGTCTAGACTGGCTAATACAGGGGGGTCATCCCAAAGCCCCTGTAAGCTTTTGGAATGCCTGCTCACAGACTGGGATCCACACTGCCTTATCTAGCCTGTTTTTCCTTGTCAGGTCTGAGAGGAGAGCAGCTATTGTACTATAATTGGGAACAAACTTTCTATAGTATCCCACTGTCACCATGAATAGGCTCACCTGCTGTTTGGTAACAGGGGCAGACCATGCCTGAATAGCTTCCACTCTGTCAGGTTCTGGCTTAATCTTGCCACTCCCCACTCTATGTCCCATGTAGGAGAACTCTGCCATACTCACCTGACACTTACTGGACTTAATGGTCAAGCTTGCCCTTTGCGGTCTGCCCAGGACCTTCCTGACATGCTAAGGCTTCATTGTGTTAACATAGTACAGTTTGTGCCACTGCCTCCTGCCTAGCAGGATTACCATGTAATTAAAATTACTGACCTTCCTTACCAATTCGAAGAGTCCCTCCCAAACTGCCTGCAGCTTATTGTGTCTGACAGGAATAAGCACCATAACCTGCTGTCCCACAGCATACTCTTGGGCTCAAGCATTCCTGTCATCCCAGATCTTTTCTGCTGTTGGGCTCCTGCCATATTCTCCTGAGCCAAGCCCATGAGCTCCCTAATCCTTGTCCTGAGGTTTAGGACATATGCCACAACAGATTCCTTGTGGGATTCGCACTCACCCTCCCACTCGTCACAAATCAAGTCTAAAAGCCCCCTCACCCTAGGCCCATACAGTAACTCAAAAGGTGAAAAACCTGCGGATTCCTGGGGTACTTCTCTGTATGCAAACAGCAGATGGGGCAAACATTTGTCCCACTATCTCTTAAACTGGTCTGCACATGCCCGTATTATGCTCTTTAATGTAGAGTCTAAACTCTCCACAAGACCACTAGTCTGAGGATGGTAGGAGGTGGTTTTTGGGTGCTTCATCCACAAAACCAGCAGGTCTGACATAAAATTGGCACTTCTGTCCATCAGTATTTTTCTTGTAAAACCTACCCTGCTGAAAATATTTAACAAAGCATTTCCACCTTCACTGTCCTTGCAGTTACATTGTCCATGGGAAGATTAGTACCTATCAGCAGCTGTCATTCACTTTCAGGCTCACTGCTACAAGGTAGCTCCCTCCCTGAAATAACCACGTCACCAGCCCCAGCTTCAGGCATGGGGTCTGTCTGGGTCCTCCTCAAGCTACCAGACCTACCTGCCTGTTTATAAGCCTGACTACATGTAACTACATGCACACAAGATACTGCATTATCAAAATCATTCCATATTAAGACATCTGCAGGGATATTCTCAAACATACTTACTTGCTTGTTTCCTTTTCCATGCTCCCAGTCAAGGTAAACCCTGGATGAAAGTATTTGGAATGGAGTCCCTCCTAAAGCTCTAACTAGTGTGGACTGCCCAAGCAAGAACTGCTCTTATTTAACCACTGCAGACTTCACATTGGTTATGTCAGAGGCTGTGTCTCTCTTAATTAACAGTGGCCTGTCTTCTATCCACTAAGATAGGATACAAACTACGGTGATAGCTTGGTACCTCTGTTGTCTCCAGACAACTTACCATTGGTAGATGATTATTCCCACTTGCTGACTCCCTCAACTTTTGTTCCCCACCTTGCTTCAATGGACATTGATATGCTACATGGCCCTTCTGGTACATTTAAAACAACTAACCATTGATCCTGACCATGTACCTGAATTAGTGGCTTCCCCTGTTACTGGTAAACTCTGCTGGGTGATTTAGACTGCCCATCATTGGTTCACTTTTATCCATGTGTAGCACTGGGTATCCCCTTCCTCTGCAGTGATGCCCTGCATACTAAGTAGATATTCCCTTTTCTCCCAGTTCATTTGCAGAGTTACATTCTCAATCTGCCAACCATGTTCTCATGTCCTCAGGCAAAGTGCTAAGGGCTTGAGCCCTCACCAGAAGGTCTGTCAGCCTTTCAAAAATGGTGACCTGACACCCACTCACCCACCTATGAAAGTAAGTCATTAGCTCAGCAATATAATCACATATACTTTCATCTTCCTTGTATCTATGCTCACAAAATGTTTTTTCTGTAAGCTTCAGGTGTTAACTTAAAACAGTCTAGTAAATATTGTTTAAACTATGCTAAAGTAAAACAGTCAGTATCAGACAATTTAGAAACACCAGTTACAGTTTTACGATGGAGTAAGGGACTCAGGAACCGTACCCAGAGCTCTTGGTCAGCACAATACTGTTTACATACTCTTTCAGATATATGAATAAAACTATCAAATCATCCCCCTCTGCAAATTGTGGAAGAAATTCACTGACCTTTATTGCTTCTAGGGTCCAGTTATTCCCTTCCCCATTACCTCAATGACCCTGACGAAGAGTCAGCATCTCCTTCTCATGATGAAACTGCTTCTCCTTTTCTTCAGCCTCCAAATGTCACAGCCTCCCTTCAATTTCCTTTTCCTTCAGCCTCCAAATGTTTGGCCTCCAGTTCAAGTCTTTTTAACTCCAGACAGAATTTTGAGTCCTCTGAGGAAAAGGTGAACTATCCTGTCTCAGAAGGCTACACATCCCCATTACCAGAATGGCTATCTCCTTGGTTGCTGGACTGTGCTGCAGCTGTGATTAAGGATGAAATCTTATCCTCTTTAGTCAGGCTGGCATGCAACAGTCCTTTGGCTTTGCACACCTTGGCCAAATGTTTCTTTGGTCACTTCCTATAATCCTCTGCTAACATCTTTGCCTGCTTTCTTTGACTAAACTACCTAACAAAAATAAATAAAACTGTTGTGAAACAGAAACTATGAATGTTTACCTTGTAGCTGTTGAGAGTACACACACTTTCAATGACAACAGCTTACAGGCTACTGAAGTTCAATTAATATCCCACCACTCTGACATCAATATATGACAGCCCATCTTTACCTCGAGCCAGTAATCAAGAAGCCTCAATCCTCACCACTGACACAAGTAAGAGGTGGTCACTAAGAACAGTAATGGATTTACACAGTATTTCAAATGCAGCTCACTGCATTAAGCACAATTTCCTTCAAGAGCACACAGGGAACCAGTTCCAGACCTGGAACAGGACTCTCTGTTTCTTCAGATCCCAAACAAGACTCATCTTTGAGCACCTTGTCCCAGTTCCAAATATCTGACACACACACACTTGAATATCTGATTTTTCACACACACACACACACACACACACACACACACACACACACACACACACACACACACACCTGGGAAAGGCTGGTACATATTCACTGAATGTGTCCCAGCTCACCAGACTATAAGGTAGATTGGTACCACCAGTCAGATACTCTAAGGCACTTACAAAGAGTAACCAATTATACTGTGTCAGATTAATACTGATATAAATGTTAGAGTGTGATCGTAGCAGTTAGACTTATTGGAGTGGACGCACTGTCACTAAAATAAGCGCAAGTACTCTCAAGATGTAAAAGCATTCTCTAAAAGACCAGCCACAATGAAATGGTATAAAACATTTAATAATGGATAATAAAATAGAAAACGAGAGAATACTTAATATTTAGTTACAATAAACAACAGTTTCAGCCATCTGAAATATAAAAATAACACAGATAGAATCTCACAGATGAAGAAAAAAGAAAATAATGCTAAACTAATCTCACTGCATTATTCCTAACTGAACTAAAGAGAAACTGTCCCTAGTTAACTCACTTATTATCGCAAGGCAAGATGTACTGCTGAGGTACTCACTTCTACAAGGCAAGATGAGATACTACACACTAACTGAACTGATTCAACAACTGAACTGAACTGTGATAACTGACATAGAACTTTTATATCATATTCCAAAGAAAGACAAGCACAAAAACAAAAAACAAACTGCTGCTGCAAGAGTTCTGTCCTTCAGCTTGTTATAGAATGACATCACATCTAGTCACCTGACTCTGGCACAATACAAATTCACAACTCTGCTAAGATTCTGTTGCAGCATTTTTAACATAAGTAGCTTCCAAAAATACATTTCCAATACAAGCATCTGTATAAATCAATGTAACAGTGAAATGACACAAGACTGCCTACAAAACCTCAGCCAGCCATGCTGGCATATGCCACACATTCACTGTCCCACTTCTCCTGGTACAGCTGGTGTCGCTTTGTGTTGGTAAATAAATAAATGAGTCTTTGTGGGTTCTGTTTAAGCAGCTTTATTCTATACAAACACATCACTATAGAGGCTTATTGACTATGACTTAAGTAATTTATATACAAACTAAATACTGCGATTGTACATGCTCACTCTCTGGCTGCTTCTACAAAATGGCACTAGGGATTGCACGTGTCTAGAATTTATACATGCACACACAGCTTTGCATGCTTCTTATAGGGGTCTATATTACCAGATCAAAACTTTAGTTAGTCGAATAACTAAAGATCGATCTGGTAATATTGAAATCCAAAAACCGCGAAAGGCCAATTTTACACAGGGAAAGAATTCCTTTGTCCGTTATGCAGATTATGCCCTTTTCTCTAATGTGGAGCAATCTCGGGGTTGTATATTTAGTTAGGGGGGTGTGGGGATCAAAGCCCCCCCACTTGATTTGGGTTTAAAAGTTTTTTTTTTTGCATATGGCCAAAGGAATTATTTCCCTGCATGAAATCGGCCATTCACAGTTTTTGGATTTTGATATTACCAGATTGCTCTTTAGTTATTCGATTAACTAAAGTTTCGATCTGGTAATATAGACCCTCTTAAAGACATAGCACACATATGTTACACTCTGATGTATAGCTGGCAATACCCCACAACATCACAGCATTAAGTAAAATAAATAAATTATCAACAGCAATCCATAGATAAACAGTTCTCCAACTTTAAAAATTAAATAATTAATGTACAATAACATGGTATTATGGTTGGTTCACACTTCTTCCCCCATTATATATTTGGTGAAGCTCTCAGATGTCTGTCATCAAATGAGTTTATAAAGTTAGTCCAAGTTATAATGCTGGCAACTAATGTGTCAGTGACCCAACTCCCACTAAATTGCTGTTGACAAAAAAACTGTAAATGCTATAGCCATACATTATTAAATACTGTATGACCCCTGATATGAGACTGTATCAATCTGCTCCTAATAATAATAGGTAGAAAGTCAAAGTAGAAATGCTCAGTTTTGCAATGTAGTGCATGAGCAAGTAAACTATCACTCCTTGCAGAGAGGTATCTCCCTTGAAGTACATGAAATGTTTAATGTTGTGTCTTTTGGCTTTTCCCGGTTAGGGGTCGCCACAGTGGAACTCCGGTCTGCTAATGATTGGCAGTAGATTTTTATGTGCCGAGTTGCTGGCCCTGATGCACAACCTTCAACGAAGGTACACCCATTCACGCATGTCTCCACGCAGAAGACGCTCTAGCTGAGAATCGAACAGGACAACGTCTTACTGTGAGGCGACAACGCTACCTTATGTTTAGATTATATAAAATATTGCTCAAATTTATTCATGTTTTTTCTTTTTTCATCTTCTTCTATAAAAGTGCCCTATACACTGAAAGACAGTGTACACTTTACACAGAAGGCACTCAAGCCAAAATCTAAAATGGAAGGCATCTTTCTGTGAGGTGACAATGCTACACACTGTACCACTGTGCCATTAGAGATATGGGTAACAACAGGATATCAGTTGAAGAGGTGACTGGGTTTCCAAGATGTTAAAATTAAGAGCTAACAGTAGCTCAACATTTTTGTACATACTGGAGTATATAATGATGTAACAGCATCCATCCAGACTTCTCCTTCCAATACACATCAAGGCTTTACTGTTGGCCATACTTCTCACTTTATCCAGGGGTTTATCTCAGCCAAGTATGTATCCAGGTCCTTCTTTAAGGATGATGAGGAATCCACGGGTGCTCAGACTTTCCGTCCCTCACTGGACCTGCAATGTTCTAGGCCTATTCTGAAATCAGAGAGCAACTAGTAGTGCTGATGAGAATGGAACAACCACACCTGCAGTCCAGCTTCATACAGACTTTATGCCTCATCACCTATATACATACATTCATTATTGACATAACTTTCCTGCAACTACTCCCCTCAGCAGGGCACTATGTGTTTATCATCCCTTATTAGCCAAACCCCTGACTCTTCGATAAGTAGCTACTCAGTCTATACTAAGCTGTAAAATTACAGCCTCTTGAATTAGTCATCACTATATTCAAAATCTGAATAATTGACCTCAGAAAACAGAATTTTAATTGATCCAAACTCACTATTATAAATTGCATTGCCTATAACTGTGTTGATAGACATAAGTTTCTTATTCTGTGTGCAATGATATATTATGCTTATAATCATGGAAAATTCAACTCATTTTAGTGTTCCTGCAGCAGGAAATAAAATTAATCTAATCTATTCAGTCTGACAGGAAGTTTTCAAATTATTCAAA